>NW_005871188.1:1668338-1670422 GCF_000147115.1 Myotis lucifugus
GCCACAATGACGTGGAAAATCTTGTCTGGGGACAGGTTCTGCCGTCTGGCGAAGTAATCCTTCACCAGAGAGCCCATGATCTGCTGGGGAGACTTGGCCTGCAGAGGTGGGGGGTGATGGGGTGACCCAGCACCAGCTCCGCATATGGACCCAGTGGGGCAGGTGGAGAGTCAACATGGGTAGCCAAGGCTCTTTCTCACGGTGCTGGTGGTACCCACACACAAATTCTTTCTGACTCTCCAGGATGCTGAAGTCCACAGCTATCTTCATGTCAAAGACAGTGCGCCCCAAGGCTTTTGAGGAAGCTGCAGAGCCTTCTAGATGCATCAATGACACTGAGGCTGAGTTTAGCAGCAAAATAAGGCAGAGACTGAGGACACACGGACACTGCCAGCACCTTGTGCTGTGAGGTATCACATTTCTTATTAAGGTTCAGAACACGGAAGAAGTCCTTGGTGTTCTGCTGAGAAACTTGGACTCTTTCCTCTGCGGTCACACAACTGTCACATGCCAGGCAGTCACTCAGCAATATCTTGGCATCAGCCAACTTAAGGAATTCTCCCTTCTCTCCATTGTCCTGAGCCGGACTCCGGACGTTAACTGCGGCATTCTCTTGGTCATCAGTTTTTGTTTTTTTATTACATTCCTTCCGTGCGCCAGTGATGACACTTCATGTGGAGAGGTGTGGGCAGGCGGGGCCAGTGTGCATGACCTGGAGGAAGCAGGGAGAGCAGTCTCAGCTCCTTGTGGAGCTTTTAGGGAGGGGAAGTGGCCAAGGTGCCCGAGGCTGAGTTCCAGGAGGTTGGTGGCACCGTAGGGATCCTGCCAGCAGCACTGGTCCATGGGTGCCTGGCCCATTCTCCGGAGATTGAACCTGCAGGACTACTGAGGGAGTGAGTGACTGCCTCCTGGCTGGTGGTCGTTCTGGTCGTTACAGTCACTGGCTTTATATATATACTAGAGGCCCGGTGCACAAAAATTTGCACCGGGGGAGGGGCAGTGGGGGGGTGTCCCTCAGCCCCACTTGTGCCCTCTCACAGTCTGGGACCCCTCGGGAGATAACCACCTGCTGGCTTAGGCCCGCTCCCTGGGTGGCAGATGTCAGGCCTGATCCCTCGGTGCCTGCCCCGCCTCCCCTGGTCGCACACATGGCAGGGCTGATCCGGGGTTGGGGTGCCACCCCGGGTCGTGCATAAGGCAGGACCGATCCGGGGGTTGGGGCGCTGCCCTGGGTCCGGTAGCACACGGACGCCTTGGGCAGGTCACACACAGGACGCCCGGGTGGGCCGGCCAATCGCTGCTGCCCCGCCCAGCCGCTCCAGGTCCGGTCACACACTGATGCCTGCCGCCCCGGGTCGCAGATAGCAGGCCCGGATGGTGGCAGGGCAGGCGGGATGGCACTGTCCTTCCCCACTGCCCCGGTCACAAATATCAGGCCCATATGGCGGTGGGGCAGGCGGGATGGCACTGTCTTGCCCTGCCTGCAGTATGCAGATTAGCTGCCATCTTTCTTGGTGGTTAATTTGCATATCACACTGATTAGCCAATGGGAGGCCTAGTGAAGGTACGGTCAATTACCATGTTTGTCTATTATTAGCTAGGATAGACTAGAGGCCCGGTGCACGAAATTCATGCATGGGAAGGGTGGGTGTCTCTTAGCCTGGCCTGCACCCTCTCCAATCTGGGACCCCTCAGGGGATGTTCAACTGCTGATTCTGCAGGCATCAGGCCTAACCCAGCAGTCTGTCATCTCTCTTGCAATCCGGGATGCTGGCTCCTAACTGCTCACCTGCCTGCCTGCCTGATCACCCCTAACCACTCTGCCTACCTGCCCGATGCCCCTAACTGATCCCCTGCCTGCCTGATTGCCCCTAACTTCTCTGCCTGCCTGCCTGATTGCCCTAACTGCTCTCCCATGCCAGCCTGATCCCCCTAACTGCTCTCCCCTACTGACCTGATTACCCCTAACTGCCTCTGCCTCAGCCCCGCCACCGTGGCTTTGTCTGGAAGGGCCGCCCAGAGGGATGTCTGGGCCTAATTAGCATATTACCCTTTTATTTAGTAAGGTGGATTTTTCCTTAAAA
>NW_005871188.1:1670522-1673023 GCF_000147115.1 Myotis lucifugus
CAGAGAGTTACCTACAAAGGATCCCCCATCAGATTATCAAACGATTTCTCAACAGAAACACATCAGGCCAGAAAAGAATGGACAGAAATTTACAAAGTGATGCAAAGAAAGGACTAAATCCAAGAATACTCTACCCAGCAAGGCTATCATTCAAAATTGAAGGGGAAATAAGAAGCTTCACAGACAAAAAAAGGCTAAGGGAGTTTATCACCACCAAGCCAGCAATGCAAGAAATGATGAAGGGACTGGTGTAAAAAGTAGAAATAAAAAGCCCAGAAAGAAAACAGCCACAAAAAAATAGAAATGGTTACAAACAAATACCTTTCAATAATAACTTTAAATGTTAATGGACTAAATGGCCCAATCAAAAGACATCAAGTGGCTGAATGGATAAAAAAACATGACCCATACATTTGCTGTCTACAAGAGACCCACCTCACTAGAAGGGACTCACACAGACTGACAGTGAAGGGATGGAAAAATATCTTTCAGGCAAATGGAAAGGAAAAGAAAGCTGGGGTAGCAATACTTATATCGGACAAAATAGACCTCAAAGTGAAGGCCATAACAAGAGATAAGGAAGGCCACTTCATAATACTAAAGAGATCAATACAACAAGAAGATATAACCCTGATAAACATATATGCACCCAATGCAGGAGCACCCACATACATAAGAAAACTCCTGGAAGATATCAAGAGAGAGATCGACAACAATACAATCATAGTAGGGGACTTTAATACACCACTGACATCACTGGATAAATCCGCCAGACAAAAATTCAGCAAAGAAACAGCAATCCTAAATGACTCACTAGATCAGATGGACTTAATAGACATCTTCGGAACACTTCACCCCAAAGCCACAAAATATACGTTCTTCTCAAGTGCTCATGGAACATATTCAAAAATAGACCACATGTTGGGTCACAAACAAAGTCTCCCCAAATTCAAGAAGATTGAAATCATAAAAAGCATCTTCTCAGACCACGAAGGCATAATATTAGAAATAAACTACAATAAAAAAACCCCGAAATACTCAAACACTTGGAAGCTGAATAGCATGTTATTAAATATTGATTGGGTTACCAATGAGATCAAAGAAGAAATTAAAAACATCCTGGACACTAATGACAATGAAAACACATCAATCCAAAACCTTTGGGACACAATGAAAGCAGTCCTGAGAGGGAAGTTTATAGCTCTACAGGCCTACCTCAACAAACAAGAAAAAATGGTAGTAAATCATCTAAATCTACAGCTCAAAGAATTAGAAAGAGAGCAACAAGAAAAGCCCAGGGTGAGCAGAAGGAAGGAGATAATAAAGATTAGAGCAGAAATAAAAGACATAGAGACCAAAAAAACAATACAGAAAATCAATGAAACCAAGAGCTGGTTCTTTGAAAGGATAAACAAGATTGACAAACCTCTAGCCAGGCTCACCAAGAAGCAAAGAGAGAGGACCCAAATAAACAAAATCAGAAATGATAGAGGCGAAATAACAACAGACCCCACAGAAATACAAATGATTGTTAAAAAATACTATGAACAACTTTACTTCAACAAACTAGACAACCTGGAAGAAATGGACATATTTCTAGAAAAATACAACATTCCAAAACTTAATCAGGAAGAATCTAAAAATCTCAACAGGCCAATAACTATGGAAGAAATTGAAGCAGTCATCAAAAAGCTTCCAGTAAACAAAAGCCCTGGACCAGATGGCTTCACAGGGGAGTTTTACCAAACATTCAATGAAGAACTAAAACCTATCCTCCTCAGACTACTACAAAAAACCCAAGAGGAAGGAACACTTCCAAGCTCATTCTATGAAGCCAGCATCACCCTAATACCAAAACCAGGTAAAGACAACACAATGAAAGAAAATTACAGGCCAATATCCCTCATGAACATAGATGCCAAAATCCTCAACAAAATCTTAGCAAATCGGATCCAGCAGTACATCAGAAAGATCATACACCATGACCAAGTAGGATTTATCCCAGGGATGCAAGGATGGTTCAATATCCGCAAATCAATAAACGTGATACATTACATAAACAAATTGAAGGAAAAAAACCACATAGTCATTTCAATTGATGCAGAAAAAGCGTTTGACAAAATTCAACACCCATTTTTGATAAAAACTCTCAGCAAGGTGGGAATAGAAGGATCATACCTCAACATAATAAAAGCCATATATGACAAACCCACAGCCAACATCATACTCAATGGACATAAACTAACACCATTTCCCCTAAGAACAGGAACAAGACAGGGATGCCCACTCTCACCACTCCTGTTCGACATAGTATTGGAAGTATTAGCCATTGCAATTAGAGAAGAAGAAGAAATAAAAGGCATCCAAATTGGAAAAGAAGAAGTAAAACTGTCCTTATTTGCAGATGACATGATATTATACTTAAAAAACCCTAAAGACTCCATCAAAAACTATTAGACTTAATAAAAGATTCGGCATGTGGCAGGATACAGAATTATGCC
>NW_005871188.1:1673678-1686403 GCF_000147115.1 Myotis lucifugus
ACTGATCCTAGGGCATTGGAAACTAAAGAGAAAATAAACAAATGGGACTACATCAAAATAAAAAGTTTCTGCACAGCAAAAGAAACCATCAACAAAACAACAAGAAAGCCCACTACATGGGAGAACATATTTGCCAACAGTATATCTGATAAGGGCCTAATCTCCAACATTTATAGGGAACTCATACAACTTAACAAAAGGAAGATAAACAATCCAATCAAAAAATGGGCAAAGGACCTAAATAGACACCTTTCAAAAGAGGACATTCAGAAAGCCAAGAGACATATGAAAACATGCTCAAAGTCACTAATCATCCGAGAGATGCAAATCAAAACAACAATGAGGTACCATCTCACACCTGTCAGAATGGCCATCATCAACAAATCAACAAACGACAAGTGCTGGAGAGGATGTGGAGAAAAAGGAACACTTGTGCACTGCTGGTGGGAATGCAGACTGGTGCAACCACTATGGAAGGCAATATGGAGGTTCCTCAAAAAATTGGAAATGGAACTCCCATTTGACCCTGTGATCCCACTTCTAGGAATATATCCCAAGAAACCAGAAACACCAATCAGAAAGGATATATGCACCCAGATGTTCATAGCAGCACAATTCACCATAGCTAAGATCTGGAAACAGCCTAAGTGCCCATCAGTAGATGAATGGATTAGAAAACTGTGGTACATCTACACGATGGAATACTATGCTGCTGTAAAAAAGAAGGAACTCTTACCATTTGCAACAGCATGGATGGAACTGGAGAGCATTATGCTAAGTGAAATAAGCCAGTCAATGAAGGGAAAAATGCCACATGATCTCACTCATTCATGGATAATAGAGACCATTATAAACTCTTGAACAATAATAGATACAGAGGCAGAGTTGCCTCAAACAGACTGTTAAACTAGAAATATTTTGCATTTCTTTAGTAATACAAAGGATAATGTAACTAATGATAATAGTAACAATAGCAATATGTGTACTTCACTTAGCCATGAGCTGATCAATGAATCAGAGTCTCCACAGTCCTCATCAGGCACCATTAGGAAGAACATTCAAACTGGAGGCGGAGAGAAGAAAAAACTCAAAGAATCAAGGAAATATGATTCGAACTACTTGAAATTTGGATTTGTTCAAGAACCTGGTAGTAAGCTGGACCCATGGCAGCTTTGTGTTCTGTGTTCTGAGAGTTTATCCAATGATGCCATGAAACCTTCAAAACTCAAAGGACACTTGTGATTGAAACAACCAGATTTAGCTAAAAAAAAAACACTTGAATATTTTTAAAGAATGTGTGAAAATATGTAAAAGCAAGTAATTGCTCTAACAAAAATGACTGTTGGAGATAAACAGTTATTAAAGTCTTCTTATCTGATAGCACTTCAGATCCCAAAAAATAAAAAGCCACATATGATTGGAGAAGAATTAATTAAGCCTTGCATGTTACAAGCCTGTGAAGAGGTTTTGGGAAGGCAGGCTGTCCAGAAACTGAAAGCAATTCCTATGTCTGCTAACACTGTCAAATGCAGAATTAAAGATATGGCCAAAGATATTGAAAGTCAAATTATAAAAATGGTGAAAATTCACCATTTTATTCAATTCAACTTGACGAATCAATGGACCTAAGTAACAAGGCACTTCTCCTTTGTTTTGTGAGGGTTGAGTGTGAAGGAGAGTTACAGGAAGAACTACTTTTTTTGCTCAAACTTGCCAGGTGGAACAACTAGCTCTGAGATTTTTGAAACACTTAATAGTTATTTCCTGGAACATGGAATTGAATGGAAAAAATGTATTGGGATATGTATAGACGGTGCCGCAAACATGACTGGACATATTTCAGGAATTGTTGCAAAGGTGAAAAATGTTGGTCACCCAGACATTTTGTCTACACACTGCATTATCTGTGAGCAACTAGCAGTGAAAAATATGTCCCCAGAACTACACGAAGTATTATCAGATGTTATTAAAATGAAATTTGACACAAAGCTCTCAATTCTCGAATATTTGAGGCACTTTGCGAAGAAATGGGTTCCCAGTATACTCACCTTCTTCTTCACGCTGGAGTGAGATGGTTGTTGAGGGGCAAGATCCTAACCCGACTGTTCACCCTGCGCGAATAAGTCAAAATATTTTTCCAGCAGCAAAATAATCCGAAATTACAAGAACTCTTCTCTGGCGATGAGTAGGTAGCCAAGCTTGCACACCTGGCAGATATTTTTTCGCTATTAAATGAACTAAACATATCCTTGCAAGGACAATTTAAGGATGTGTTCACACTATGAGGTAAAATGGATGCTTTTCAAAGGAAAATATTACTGTGGCAAATGCGGTTGGCTGAAGAAGATCTGCAGATGTTTTCAAACTTTGATGAGTATATGAGAGAGAAGGATGTCAACTGGCAGGTGGTAACCATGGTTCAACAGCACTTACAATCACTCACAGACTCTTTTGGTCGTTTTTACCCAAAGAAAGAAGATCCCAGACATGGCAATATGTAGATAATAGGTCCTTTTGCAGCAAACATTGAAGATAGTAATTTAGGCATGAATGAAAAAGAAAGCCTCATCGATCTATCATCCGACGACTGTCTCAAAGCTAAATTCCAGTCATCCTTATCAAGACCTCATTTTTGGATCTCCCTTAAAAGTGAATACCTATTGCTGAGTGAAAAAGCAATGAAAATTATGTTCAATTTTCAACAACATATTTGTGCAAAAAAAATTTTCATCTGTCACAGCAATTAAAACTCGGTACCGGTCTTGGCTTGAAATAAATATGGCTCTCCATTTTGCAGTAATGTCAATGGAGCCAAAAATCCATAAACTTATTTCAAGAAAACAGGAGCAACTATCACACTCTAAAAATGTGTAATAATACTTAAGTAAGCTTCAATTATTTCATAAAAATTAAACTTACTTTAATAAATTTGTTACAATTAAACAACCTTTGAAGATTTTGTTATGATTAAATAAGTATTTATAATGTTATATTAAATAGGTGCATTTTATATTAATAAAATGGAAGTTCTCTGATTATTATTTTACAAATGTATTTATTTTTTTAAAAAAATCCTATTAGTGGTCTGAGGGATTTAAAATTATGAGTTTAGTGGTCTGTGAGGTCCAAAAGGTTGGCAACTACTGTTCCAAACAATGACCTTTAGTCTTGTCAATATATTTCTTGGTCAGTATCCCTGGACTGCTTGGAACAAAATGCTGGATATTGAGTGTGAAAGTGTTTTGATTTCAGCTTGTCTCTATTCCCCCTATGCTTATCTGCAGAGGTATTTACCCTTGGCCAACACTATAAAATTTATTGTCTAAAGATAAAAGAATGTCTTTCACCATCTAGATATGAAAGAGACATGAGAATAAACATCTTTTGTGTGAATGACTAAGGGAAAGCAATTCTAAAAACTTCATAACCAAAGGCAAACTATGGTATTGAATATGGGTGTCTGATTTATTCTCCACTTTTATTCTTATCTTTCTTAGTTAAATTAGTTGATCATACTAATTTCAGAGTGAAAAGAAAGGGAGGTAAGTGTAAGGGAAGAAATAAAATATAATAGAGCCCAGAAATTAGAGTATATTCTAAAAAAAGTGACAAGATACTAAAAAGAAATTTAACATCTTTCAAATTCTTATGGATTTGACACTCTCTATCAGATATCCATGACAAAAAATAAGCTAATAGTTTTTAAATACTTATTATGTACTATAGGCCCGGTGCACAAAAATTTGTGCACTGGCGGGGGGGGGGGGGGGGGGAGGCCCTCAGCCCGACCTGTGCCCTCTCCCCCGGTGGCAGATGGCAAGCCCGATCCCACGGTGCCTGCCCCGCCCTCCCCGGGTCGCAGATGGCAGGCCCGGATGGCGGCAGGACGGGCGGCGGCTCACACTGTCCCGCCCCACCTGCAGAATGCAAATTTAACGGCCATCTTTGTTGGGTTAATTTGCATACTCTTCTGATTGGCTGATGGGCATAGCGAAGGTACGGTCAATTAGCATCTTTGTCTTTTATTAGTGTAGATCAGGCACTGTGCTAAACAGTTGACAACTTAATTCGTCTTATTCATATAAAAACATTTGAGAAATCTTTGTTTTTATCTGTACTTTACAGGTGAAGTTCAGTGAAGTACATTAAGAATAGAAGTTGCTAAGCACAATAATGAACTGAGTCAGGAGGGTAGACATTTCCTGGAACAGATTCGTTTTTGGTTAATTTTGAGCACAGAAAGGAAAGTAAGAGAGATTGGAATTGGATAATGTTTCTCCTGTGAATCAGGAGATTGCCAAGTTATCATTTGTCTAAACTATTGATCTGCACAACAGGTGTCCAGAGGTTGTAAAGCCCCTGTGTGTTTAACTTGCAAAGACCTTTAAAGGATGTTTGATTATGCCAAGGATGATGACTAAGAGCTGGGAGGGCTAAAGATCTCCCCCTCAATGCAGTGCTGTAATTCAAAGCTACCTGTGACCTCTCTACACAGATAGCCACCTTGCTATATTGAACAGATTCCTGGCCAGAGGCTTTGAAGTTCCAAAGTTTGCATCCATTTCTATTGAAATCTATCTCTGAATCTAAGTGAAACCCTCTTCTCACCCCTCATATATTACAATTTGTATTGTTCTTCTTGACTCATTGATTTCACTCCAAAGTAACCATTAAGAAAACCCTTTCCCAACTCCATTCTCTACTATGAATTTGAATTGTCGCCTTCAATTTTATTGCTATGAATCTTCCTATTGCTTTTATACTCTACTCAAATAATTATTAACTATGGGACACATCTGTGTCACCTGTAAAATGGAAGAATTGTTTTAATTCATATCTTTAGACTTTGCTCCTCTAGATCCTAGGGGTTCACAGGATTAATTCACATGATAGACTGTTGGAGGCATGACAAACAGCAGAGGCATTCTTCAGCCAGAGACTTCTTAAATAGGGGTAGCTCTGCTTTCTTTCCACATATTAATTGGACTTCTTCATAGGATTTCATTTAAAGGGATCTCATACTAGAATAAATTTGAAAACCATTGGATTAGGTTCTTTCCATTTCACACAGTCTAAGATAGTGAAATGCTATGATTCTGCAACCTTAACTACACTAAGAGAGGGATGAGCTGTTTTACATTTTGCTGGTATTCAGAGACTTAGAAACAGACAGGTTTCTAGAAGACTTATAGACTAATCTGTGGGCAATATACATGCACTCCTAGGGCAGAGGGGCAGAGGGGGATAAATTTCTTTCTCATGAAATCATTCACAATCACTCCTCAGGTACTAGAGAAAAAATTCATGTAACTATTTTCCCTGGCACTATTGACCCTGCTAATTTGATGTAGCAGAGCAGTGCTGGTTAATTCTGTTCAGAACCAAAGAGTAAGGTATAAGCTTAGCTCTCCCTTCCTTCCCAACTCCCTCACTCCCTTGGCAGCTCCTTCCATTCTGGCTGAGGACCTGATAAAGCAGAACTGACATTTACAATACCTCTTAGGTCATACACTCACAGTTGCCAGGGTTCCTGTAGATCTATCCCAACATCTAGAGGATGGTCACCAGACAAGAAGTAGAATGTGCCCCTTCTCTTAAACTGGACCGGAGGGCCGGAACAAAAGCATGGATGGAGTGTTTGTGTGAACTAATATAAATTCCTGCTGCCTCAAAACCTAGCGAGCATGCCTGCTGGGTACCGTATACTATGTGCTGTGTATAAATCAGGGTGGATGGGGGGGGGCAGAGTGTTTTATTATAAACTTGATTCTATTTTGAGCTCCTGAGAAGAATGTCAGAAGTTCAAATTGTTATGATTAGAGCCACTAATGTGAATAATTGTAATGCTTTCTGGAAACAGTTCCTTAGGATGGTAAAGGAGCAGCATTGTATTACCTGAGCTCCCCTATCCATCTGCTTCCAACCTCACCCCTCATATTCCATCCCCTGCTTACAGAGTGATCTATCTCAAATGTAAATTCAAACATGCCATCTTCTGCCTCAATGCCTTCCATGGAGTTCCACTGACTCTGAATAAAGCACAAGATCTTTGGCAGAGCATACAAAGAGCAGCCTCCTCTTTCTCTATTCTCCACCCTGTGCCTTTGATTCCTGCCATTCCATTATCACTCTAGCTGAAGGTCAGAACCAGAAATCCTAGCCTGGTTGGGTAGAGTATCGTGAGCATGCCTTCTTTTTTTCTTTTAAAAGTAGTCTGTGTTTCTCATGTCTCCCTGTCACAAAATCAGTGAATGTCTCTATCAAAAATAATGCTTGTGCCTGAGCCAATTTTCTCAATGGTTAGAGCCTAAGCCTGTGAACTCAGGGGTCCCAAGTTTGAGCAGGTGAAGGGCATGTACCGTGGTTGCAGGCTCGATCCCTGGTTGGGGTGAGTGCAGGAGGCAACCAATTAATGTGACTCTCTCACATCAATATTTCTCTCTCTCATTCTTTCCCCCTCCCTTCCATTCTCTATGAAACAATGGAAAAATATCCTCGGGAGAAGATTAACAAAAAATAAATAATAAATAACTAAAGCTCATAATAAGAGCAAAAATTTATTGCCTGGCACTAGTGAGTTCTAAATTAACTCAGGTAATCATACGATAACCCTAAGAGATAGGTACTACTTCTAACTTTATGTGTTGGATGAGGAAACCAAGGCACAGAGTGTGCCGAGCCAGCTCAGCCAAGGGTTCGACAGCCTGAGTGGGGGCAGCAAAAGGATGAAGAAATGACAAAGAGAATAAGCTAGGTGTAGGTGGATCTTCCTGTGCCTGCCTGAGGCCACAGAGAGAGATCCAGAGTCAAGCTGAGCCTTTATTTTGTAGCCAGAGGTAAACAAGGTAGTGGTCACCATAGTTACAATGTTCTTGTGAGTTTCACTTGTTTTGGCAGCACTTGCTGCACCTCCCACAGCCCATTAGCTACCCAGGTAAGATCTAGGGAGTGTCATAAGGTCAAGCCTAATTATGCTAAGAGGACTGTGCTCTCTAAGCTGGGACTAGTTTGTGGCTTTGCCAACAGGTCAGTCCGAGGCTTAACCCTATAGCCGCGCCCTTCACAGAGAGGTTCAATAATTGCCCAAGTCTGCAAGGCCAGGATTCAAACTCTGGCAGTGAGGTTTCAGGAGCCATGCTCTTATCCATACTTTCATATAGCCTCTCATTAAAATGCAGGTCACAAGGCCCTCCACAGCCTAAGGGTACACATTTTAAACAAGATCCCAAGGCCATTCTTCTACACAGGAGATTGAAAACTGTTATTGTAACGTGTTCAAATAAAAATATGTAGTGGAAGGCGAGTGCCCCCTAGTGTGTACACCTGAGTGTCTCCATTTGTTGGTGTTGAATCAGATCTTTTATCTGTTCTTACAAAAGTGACAGATTTCATGCTGGGAAAATTTTAAGGGATGCATCAAGGTAAATTATTTCCACGTCAATGTCTTAACTGATTAATACTACAATAAATTTACTTTGTTACAAAACATTATATAAATACTGCCAACCCCAGCAATTCCTGGAAATCCCATTTAAATATTGGAAGACTAGCCCAGCAGGTGTGGCTCAGTGACTGAGCATCATTCCATGCACCAATAGGTCGCAGGTTTGATTCCTGGTCAGGGCACATGCCCAGGTTTCAGGCTCAATGCCAAGTATGGGGCATGCAGGAGGCAGCCAATCCATGCTTCTCTCCCATCAATGTTTCTTATCACTCTCTCTCTCCCTCTCCCTTCATCTCTCTCTGAAAAAAAATCAATAAAAAACATATTAAAGTAGCCATAAAAACTGCTAATAAACTTATTTTAAAAATAAGTAAATAAATAAATATTGGAAAGCTCCATCCCAATAAGTCTGGTTGTTAGACATGGAGGATCATATCCTTAGTTACCGTCACTGCAAAATGGGAAACATCAAATGCACTATGTGCAGGAGGCAGGTTTTACTCATCCTACCTGTGATGGCTGCCTTACATCCTTCATTGTCTTCAGTAGGACCAGCTCAATTTATTGCCTCAGAAGGGATTTAGGCTTTGGGCCTTCTGTTCTTCTCTTGTTCTCTTAAATTAAAGTTGGAATGGAGGATTATCCATATACTATTTGGTGGGATGTGTATAAATCTCTGCATTACTATTTTAAACTATTTTTTATTCCCAAACAGAAAACCACCCATATAATTTTTTAGGTTGGAGTTAAGTGTCTGTAACCAAAATATCCCAAAATGTAGTGGATAAAACAAGATTGAAGTGTATTTTCTCTGATATAAATATCCAGAGATAGTAGTCCATTGAGAAGAACTCTCACATCTACGCCCAACACACAGATTCCATTTCTGGGTTCAAAGTGGCTGCTCCACTTCCCCGCCAGTGGAGAAAGGCCAGGGAAGAGCACATCCATTTCTTTTCAGGACTAACTCAGAAGTGGCAGACAACAGTTCTGCTCACCTTCCACTGGCTATAATTTGGTCACAGACTCCAAGGGCATGTCTTTAGTGAGACAGCTGTATGCCCCACTAAAACCTGGAGTACCATCATTAAAGGAAGAAAGGGAAAACGATTTTTTAGTGGACCGCTAGCTGTCTCTGCCATAACCTACTTCATATATTTGGACATTTTCAAGGTGATTCTCTAAGCAGCCAGTTATTCACAGAAAATAGGCAAGAAAAGAAGTACCAGGTATTTGAAGAATACCACTTAATGAAATAATAGAATTACCACATTATATAACTCTGGGTAAGAAAGTACATACTTTGGGCTAGCTCTTTAGTCCACAAAGCACTACAGAAACAACAGTTGCACATAGTGTTCACTAATCAATCATGCTGCTGTTTTCAAAGTCTGTTGGCGATTGGTTGGTTCTAAGCTAATTTTGTTAGAATTATTCATATATACTTTATGTATTTGTAAATATTATAAATAAGTTATATTTGAAATGTTTTTTTTTATGGGAAAGATCCATTGGTATGTATTTATCCTGTATCCAGCAACAAAATTTAAACTTCCTTATAAGTAATAATAGCTTTTTAGTTCTAGTTATAATCATATCACATTAATAAGTCTTTTTAAAATAGATACATCTTCTTTTCTTTTAACTTTTCTATTGTATTGTCTAGAAGAGTTGTTCTGAAGCATTGTGATTTTGCCTCTCAAGAGATATTTGGCAAGTCTGGAAACGGTTTTGATTACTGCAACAGGAGGAGGTACGTTGTAGTAGGTAGATGCCAGGCATGCTGCTAGACATCTTACAATGCATGGACAACTTCCCATGACAGTCATTTGGCTCAAAACTGTCACTTGTGCTGAGTTTCGGAAACTCTGCTTAACAACTGTCAGAAAAACACAAAGTAGTATTGAAGATAAAGCAATCTTGTCTTACTCTAGTTTTAATCTCTATGATAGTCACTAATATGTATAAAATTAAATATAAACTAGTAATAATTATAAAAGGAAAGTTATTCATGAATGCATTTTGAACTAGTAGTAATTCTCAAGTTGTAACAAACTCATCATGGCAGTGAGTTGTAGCCCTAACCAGTTTGGCTCAGTGAATAGAGTGTCAGCCTGCAGACTGAAGGGTCCTGGGTTCGACTCTGGTCAAGGGCATGTACCTTGGTTGCAGGCTGGATCCCCAGTAGGGAGTGTGCAAGAGGCAGCTGATTGATGTTTCTCTCTCATCGATGTTTCTAACTCTCTATCCCTCTCCCTTTTTCTCTGTAAAAATCAATAACATATATATAAAGGGTGAATTGTAGAAAAGGTGTGCAAGTAAAGAAGTTCACTATGTTGTAACTATAGCCTGGGCATGCCCTTCCCCACTAGTGACTGTTCCAGACAAGGCCAATTCATCTCAGATAGGCTCCATTGGACCTGCATGTAGAAGCCCAGGCCCTTGTATTTTACAATTAAAACAATGATTGTTCACAGTGAAAGTCTTCTTGGATTTAAAGCTTCTGTGAGCTTAATATTTGCATGTTCAAAGAGGTCTTATTCTCCCTAACTCTTAATTTCCCCCATTGTTTAGGTTGCTGAAGGAGGAATGCACAAGGCTGAAAGTGGTAAACAATTATAAATTTTCTAGTGGCCCAGTGCACGAATTTCGTGCATGGGGGATATCCCTCAGCCTGGCCTGCACCCTCTCGCAATCCAGGACCCCTCAGGGATAGTTCCGCTTCCGTTTTTGGCCGATCCTAGAGGATCGGGCCAAAACCCGGCAGTCAAACATCCCTCTCACAATCCAGGACTGCTGGCTTCTAACTGCTCACCTACCTTCCTGCCTGCCTGCCTGATTGCCCCTAACCATTCTGCCTGTCTGCCTCATTGCCCTAACCACTGGCCTGCCTGCCTGATCACCCCTAACCACTCTGCCTACCTGCCTGATCACCCCTAACCCCTCTGCCTGCCTGCCTGATTGTTTCTAACCACTCAACTGCCTGCCTGATCACCCCTAACCACCTCTGCCTCAACCCTGCCACCACATCTTCATCTAGATTCTAGAAGGAAGTTCGGAATGATGTCTGGTCACCCCTAACTGCACCTCCGCTGGTCTGGTTGCCCCTTTCTGCCCCCCTGCTGGTCTGGTCGACCCCAACTGCCCCCCTGCCAGCCTGGTCACCCTACTCAGCCTGCTGTTCAGTCATTTGGTCATCCCTCACTAACCCCCCTGCTGGCCTGGTCACCCCATGCAGCCTGCTGTTCAGTCATTTGGTTGTCCCTCACTAACCTCCCCCCCTTTCTGGCCTTGTCATCGCAGGCAGCCTACTAGGCATTACTGTTACTGTGACAGCATCTCGGAAAATTTGCTTATTCCTCTCTTATTAGTATAGACTAAAGGCCCAGTGCACGAAATTGCATGAGACCCAGACCCGGCATGCTGCAGGACCCAGCATCAAGTCCTGCTGGCACCACGGGACCCATCAATGCACCTCCTGGTGACCAGTCTTTGGTCATTACGGCGTAATGACCACTGGGTTTTTATTATATAGATAACTAAGAGTTGGGGAGACAGAAGTTTCCTTTGAGCCCCTGCCTTGGCCTCCTGGGCTGCTTTGTTATTTCCCTGTGTGGACAGAAAAAGGGCCACATGCTAACTTGACTAACTCAGGGAAGGCCTGTGTGGCGGCCTTGCAAACTCAAGAGACCTGGAGTAACCACAAAGGAGGGTCTGAAATTAAAAAGCAGTCTATAGTGGGTAGTCATGTCCTAGGCCAGTATCTTCTTTGACAAAGATCAACTTCAATTTTTACTGATCCTGAGCGTATTGTCTTTTGCATCTAAGATAACATACCTGTGAAATGTCAGGGTAACTTGTAACTTCCATTTTTCCAGACCCCTCAGAGCACAACCAAATGTGCCTGGGTGCCAGGACAGAGACCAAAAATCCCTTCGTTATTATTTGTATCATGTTAATTGTTGACTGTTAACTATTCTGTACCCACCTAAGTAAAATAAGTATGTGTCTATCATTTTACTTTTTATCCAATCCCAGAAGTCCCCCCTCTTTGTTTTCTCCCTAATCTACCACCAATGGAGTTCATGTAACCCACTTACATCTCCTCCTTTGATCGTAATGTATAAAATAAGCGGCAGAACTGCAATTCTCCAGATCATTATCCCAATATGTTGAGATTCTGCTTCCTGGCAATTGTTGACGTCCTGGCTCAAATAAACTCACAAAAATTCTTTATAGATTTGAATGTTTTTTTTCCATCAATACCTGTATTACAGACTCATTCCCAACTAGGTGTTCTTTGAAGTGTATGATTTTTGAGAAGGCTAGAGGAGGGGAGAGAAGTTCCTAAACACCATGCAGGAAGACATGTTGATGCTTTCAATGATTGTGTCCAGGACTGTGAATGAGTGGTGGAAATAAAAAAAAATCTAGGCTCCAATCTAAGGACTTAAGCAATAGGAGAGAGCCTGGCGGGGGGCGGAGGGGGGGTGCTTTAGAACACTAGGAGAAAATATTTCGATGTTTATGATTTAACCCAGCAATGATCCAAAGCTCTTTAGTTTTCAAAGTTTTTGGAAAATTATGTATAGGCCTATGAGGCTTGAGAAAAGGCTGGAAGAGGAAGGAGCAGTCCTGCTACCTGTTCTAGGAATGGAGTTTCCCATCCTCCAGCTGCTTGGATTTAAAAAAGCCACATTTTCCCTTGGAGATAACATGCTAAGGAATGAGTTCACCTTCTGATAGTAGCAGCACTGTTAAGAAAGGGTTTGCAGTTTCTCAGTAAAGAAAGTTGTTCTTTGGGAAGGGGGGGGGCGAGTGAGAAGGTGCTGAGGTTAGAGCAGTTATTAGGACAATAAAGGTGGTGAGAAAGCTGGCCTTGGTGAGGGGAACCTTCATGTGTCATAGAGCTTTGTGAGAAGACTAAAGTTGGGAACCCAGAGGCAAAAGTACGCAGTGAGCCCAAGAGAAGAGAGTATTTCTTGTCTAGAGGAGGGGACAGTTATGGAAGTGATATTGTGTTTATGGTCTAAGATAACTGGCTTGACTTTATGGGTGAGAGTAAAACTGAGGCAGGTGACTGTGGTTTGGGACAACTGCGTTTATGAGGGATGCCCAGTAGCCTAAGTCGTGCACCAGGGAAGAACAAGAAAAGAGTGGGTAAAGGGGGTATTAGGTAAGATACAGTGTAGAGGTGAGGTGGATTATGGCTGTGAGACTGAATCCATCAACCCCATAATTGTGTTGGATGAGCAGCCTTTCTGAGTCTGGCAATGAGACA
>NW_005871188.1:1687400-1689432 GCF_000147115.1 Myotis lucifugus
CCAGAAGAACAGAGGCCAAATAACTGAGGAGTCTTCTGGCCTAATGCTAGAACTATTGAGACCAGAGGACTTTTGAGAAGTTACTGAGAGTAAGTGGGCCGAAGACTGGATGGAGATGAAGGAAATTGTGGAATGTCACTCACCTAGAGAAGATTGGCTGGTGTGGGATGGAGGGTCAGCAAAGCAGAAGGAGAGGTTCCTGATCTGGCGCCCTCCTTGGCTGGATGGGGCGGGAGGCCTAATTGAGGCAGGCAATCATGTCACCCGAGTATGATTCAGCAGTACCAGTAGCCCAGGTTGAACTGCTGCTGCCTACTGCTCTCTGAGTAGCAAACTTGGGATGCCCCAAGTGGGGGCAATGTCTCCTCTTTTCCATGGAACCCTCCCAGGTTTTGACACCAAATGTTAGGGTGGCCAAAGGAGAAACACACGAGGCCAGAAGTGTTAAAGAATTATAAATTGATTAGGTTATAGGGAGTCCAGATGTGCTGAGCCTCAACATGGCACCAACACCCAGCGTTGGGGAGTCAGGGGTTTTAAAGGACTCTAGGTGGGTTTGTTTTTTTTGGCACAGAACTCTCTGGGTCAGTCCAGGTACTGGGAAAATCCAGAGGGGAAAGATAATGGTCTTAGCAAGTGGAATATGGTCTAAGCAAAAGGGAATGTCAGTTATGAAGTTGTCTAAAGGTCAATTCCCAGAGAAAGTGGTATCAATTCAATTGTTGATCAGAACTTATATTGATGTGAAAACTGTTAGTAATATGGCAGTTTTCTTTCTTTTTAAGTGATGTGTTTTGCAGTGAGCTTTTACATCCTTGATACTATAAAAATTTGCTACAACAGATATTTTTCTCAATTTCTCTTCTCTCTTGGAGCTATAAATTAGACCTTTTATTGGAACTCCATGTCTTAATATTTAAAATACCATTTGCTTTTCCTTTGGCTGAGAATTTCTTAGCCTACTTCAATATCACTTGTTAACTTAGCTGTGTCTATTTCAATATTCAACCCGTTTGTTAACTTGAATTTTTCCCACAGTGTATCTAATTGGATCTTTCTATTTCCCCTTCTCATTTCAAAAGAGATACTTCTAGGATTAAAGGTTTTAAGACTAGGTCTCAATTTCAGTTACCTGTTGTCCTTTTAGGTGAAATTTATTGGTGAGACATTGGTTAATAAAACTATAATGGTTTGAAGTATATAACTCAACAAAACATCTGCATACTGCATCAGGCACTCACCAAAGTCAATTCTCTTTCAGTCCCTATTTGTCCCTTCTTTGTCCACTTCCACTTAACCCACCCCCTCTTTTCCTATATCACCAACTGCTGTCTGTGCCTGTGTCACATTTTTGCTTAATTCATACACCTTTTTCACCCATTTCCCTCCCATCTGACAGCTGTCAGTCTGTTCTATTTATCTATGCTTCTGTTTCTACTTTTTTAAACCATTCTTTGTTGATTGTGATACATGGGGTTGGGGCAAGCAGAATCTCCCTTTGTGGATTCTTATCCCATAAAGTTTAAAGAATAAATTAGTGGACTAAATTATTTTAAATAAAAATGTGGAAGTTTATTAGAAGCTTTTTACAAACTCCCCCAATCAGGGGTCCACAAAGTGGACCCAATGGGGAGGTGTCCCCAAATGGGAAAAGCCTGCTCTTTCTCTAAAATGGGAAAAAATCTAAATCCTGTTCTGAATCTCTTTATCTTCAGTTTATATATGCTGGCAGCTCTTTGTCTGAACATGACCCTTTCTAATTGGACCTTTCCTTAATTTATGACCCCTGTGGCTTTCCTTAATTAGTCATTCTCAATTAGTATCAGTTTTAAAGGTCAAAGCACACCTGGGGCCTCCTCCCCCCCCTCTCCCCCTTATCTTGCAACATTCCTCTATCCTCCGTGAAAATATGACTTCTCTTGTACTGGTAATATTTCTTTTATCCTCTGTGAAAGAATATCTTCCTCTTTGTAACATTTCTTTATCCTCTGGGAAGTAAGATAAGCAGTCTGGTGTCTTGAAGCTGTCTCTT
>NW_005871188.1:1689587-1692110 GCF_000147115.1 Myotis lucifugus
TTATGTGTTGGCTTCTTAACGTGTTCTGGAAACTTTTACATATTAATTTACTTAATCCTCTCATTAACTTAATGAACTAAGTATTATTAATCCTCCTTTAAAGATGAATAAACTGAGTCAATGAGTGAGGTAAAAAGTTACTCAAGGCCATGGAGCTAGTAAGTTTGGAGCCAGGACACAATCCTATAGAGCCCCATTTCTTCCCAATGGATTAGCCACACAAGTCTCATGCTCATTGCTTGCTCCTGAAAGTAATTACCCCAATAGCTGCTAGCTTGCCCGCAGTGGATGGCATTGGCACATCCATCCACACAGTTGTTTGCAGTCTTAATTGCCTGTGTAACTTCCTGGTCCTTATGTATACCCAGGTTATGAAAGGGCATCTGGATTGCAGCTGCCTGTCTTCTGTAAATCTTTCAGGTGAGTCACCATTTCTAGAACAAAAACTCGTGTTTTCGAAGTTAGCTTTACATTGGTTAGAAGAAAATCCTACTATTTTGTAAACTTTAAGTATGTAGTATACATGTTGAAGGGGAGAAAAACATTAGTTAGACCTTAGATTTTACTACTTAATTTCTACTATATCTACTTTGACTGTTTGAAATTCACAGATCTTAATCCTGCACCTGAGTGTTGTTGGGCTCATGGAAGGAGGAGGCTTTTTTTTTTAAGTGTAATGCACCCACTGTCCTCAGAAAGCTTTCACCAAACTTACATTGATGGAATTAACCATTTTTGTGCTTCAATAGCAATCTCTTTACACATAATTATGATGCAAAAACAGTTTTATTTGTACACACACCAATGAAGGAAAGCAGTCTTCTGTCAAATGGAGAAGATCAAGATTCTAAGCAGCTGATTTTGGGACCTACTACAATGGGAAGACTTGCTTTGTTGCCTTCAGCTGTTAGGTCTATTTACCTAACATGTCAGCAGGCTTTTTCAATGGGTCTTTCTCCTTCTTGGCCTGATTTTCTAATCTTTTACGACATCTTAGCTGGATTTTCAGGTTGTCTGTGTTTTCCTCCTGTTCATCCAGGAACTTTCCCAAGAAGCATAATAACTACAGAAATAAACAGGGGAAGACCCTTAAGAACCTTGTCTGCAACAGGAAGCAATAAAAAATCTGACCCAAATTGTAGTTCATAGACCCATAGTCCTGGGAGCTTCTCAGAAACACAGAATCTCAAGTCCCACTCCAGTACTATTAATCAGAACCTGCATTTTTAAGAAAGGACTAGGCAGTGGATATGCACATAGAAGGTCAAAGAGCACTGATCTAAGACATTCAAGACCTCCAGGTGAGTGAAAATATCCACATTCAATGAGTATGTTAGGGCATCTCTTCAAATTAATTTAAACAAGCTACTACTGCAGTGGTTTTCCATTCTATTTAATTTTAATCACATAGAGCAGTGGTTCTCAACCTTGGCTGCACATTAGAATCACCTGGGAATCTTTTTAAAATCCTGATTTCTGGGCCTCATCCTCCGGAAATTCTGTTTCTTTGTTATGGTGTGGGCCACAAGTAACTAAGGGTTTAATGAAAACAGGTTAGAAATGCAAATTCTGGGACACCACATGAAAGTCATTGAATCAGAAACTCTGGGAGGTGGAGCCTGTCAGGTTGTCTGAGTAAGCCCTCCATTTGCTTCTGGTACCTATTAACACTTAAGCACTCCTTGTCTAGATTTAAAAGCCAGCATCAACACTCATTTTGTGTAAATATCCAGAAAACATTTTTCCTGGGAAATCTTCCACTTCCCAGAAGCAAGTCATAATTCAGAAGTGAAAGATGACATTGCTTTCAGAACCAGTAGCTAACTACTTACATCATATTCTTTGTTGACAGAAGCTGTGGTCTTCAGGTCTAGCAGGAGCTTGGTTAACTGGTCTTCTAATTTCAGAGCACACTCTAGAGCTTTTATGCCAGTTCCCCACTTATCTATCTCAGGCCTCTGTTGGGGAGAAACAGGGAGGTCACTTCGGCAACAGCTTACTTATGTCAGACTTCTTGGATTGCATTATTTCTATGTTGTATATAGCCCAATAGTTTCTAAACTTGCTAGTAAATCCTGATGTCTGGATTTCAGCTGCAGACATTGCCTTAAATGGTAGGAGTACAACCTGGGCATCAGGAATTTAAAAGCTCCCCGTGTAATTTTAATTTTAATCTAGCACAGCTACATGCACTATTCCATTAGCTTTCAAATTCCATGATGGTGGTTTAATTCCATCCTAGTTCTTTTCATAAAGCTGGAGTTAAATGAACCCCTCAGATAAGTAGGCATGTTTCTAGATGTCATACCACCACTAAGGTTTAGATGAGTTCTATTAAGTGTCCAACCCAGCCAAAGAGTTTATTTCATTACAGTGAAGAGGTAGCCATTTCAAATACTTGTGTGTGCATCTCAATTAAATATCTGAGAGAGCAGTGGTTCTCAACCTTGGCTGCACATTAGAATCACTTGGGGACTCTTATATTAAAATCCTGATTTCTGGGCCTCCATACTCCGGAAATTC
>NW_005871188.1:1692210-1710083 GCF_000147115.1 Myotis lucifugus
CCTCACCCCATAACAAAGAAACAGAATTTCCGGAGGATGAGGCCCAGAAATCAGGATTTTAAAAAGATTCCCAGGTGATTCTAATGTGCAGCCAAGGTTGAGAACCACTGTGATAGAGGATGCTAACTGTTCTAGAAGAGGTCATTAGAGGTGTGCTTCTCAATCTGCCTGAGCATTAGAGTCACTTGGGGAGCTTGTTAAATTATAGCTCCTTGGAGCCCACCCCTAGAGCATCTGATTCAGTTTATCCATGAATTTGCATTTCTGATGATTTCCCAGGTGATGCTGATGCTCTGGTCCAGAGACCACGGTATGTGTGGCTCATCGAGAAAAGCTAAGCAACCATTTAGTGATTGACAATTTACTCAAAATGATATGAAGAGGCTACAAAGAAGACAGATGCTTGCACTCAAAGTCAGTTACTATAATAGCGTGTGTATTATGGGTAACCCAAAAAGTTAGGTGGTAACAAATATTTTAGTTCTCTAGACCCAGGAGAGGACCCATTAAAATCATCATGAAAAATTACACAGTCACCTTAAACACTGGAAGGCAGATTGTATTCCCACATTTTCTTAGATATTTTAGGAATTCCTTTCCATTTTCCCTCTTCACATCAGCTTGGTTTTCAAAGAATTCGGCAAACAGAGATTGCACTGAGTCTTCAAGGGAATTATAGGCCTGGGACAGGGGTGAGAATAGGGAGAAACTGGAGGTGAGACAAGCTGATTTTGAAGGCTGGAAATCTGACACATACTCACTTAGCTGTCTCTGTAGTTGTCCCAAAGAGACCTTCTTCGTTCAGGCTGAGTTCCTTGGTTTGCCCTTTGACTTCCAAAAGGCCCCAGCTGTTGTTCAAACCCAGGCTGCCTCAAAGAAAACCACCCAGATTTTAACTTGCTGGGACCTAATCTTTGGCTATAATGGCCTCTTTAATGATCAGATTTGTGAACCCCATATGCTAGTTACTTATATTCAGTAACACTGTAAACACAGGAAATTTCCAGTAAAAATTAAATGACATTATAATGTCAATCTTTTTCACCTATCCTAACACATCAACATTAACTCTAAAATAGAATATGAGTGAAAATATTCAGTCTACCACTGGTGATACCCATAGTTTTGGCAACCCACTGGAACGAACTGTGATTCTCCCTATCATAGCTCATAGTTTGCAATCACAGCTCTAAATTATTAGGACATAAAGCAGCAAAATCCAAGCCACTATATTGCTGTTTCATCTATCATCACACCATAACCACCATTATTAGGAAGACACAGGATACATTAGGTCTGAAACCTCCCTCCCACTGACTCAAACATGGATACTAACCATAAATAAATAAGCATCACTGATGTGCAGCTTAAAAGACGCTAATTTATTAACAGCAACACTGCACTCTTCACGGAGCGGTTTTTTTTCTTCCATCTCAGCTTTAGAGAAAACCAGGCATAAAAAGTACTGAGCTACACAGCAACCTAATGGACTTCTTAAATACTAGTAGGCAGATAGCCACTTTCATGCAGCTGAAAACTAGATCAAATTTGACCCAGCTGTGATTAACAGCTACTCATTTGCGAATGAGGACACTGTTTCTGCACCAGAGAACCAATCTCATCAGAGAAAAGGGTGTATATGGGGGAAGGTGGAAATTAATTTTCCTTAATATACAGGCCATTGTAGAGCACTCTCTCTCATGTTTTTTTTTCTATGATTTGAGAGGGCAGATCTACTTCCTGAATAGAAAAGTGATAACAGAGTAGATATATTAGCTTTAACGAAGTCTTTTCTTTAAAAACAATTTATGACACATCATGCTAGGTCCTTTGGGGAATCTAAAAAGACTCACTAAAATGCATTATTTGTCTATAAGGGACATAGCCCCCACCCATAAGGCTACAATGCACATAATTGATCTGAAGACAGGTCATGATGGTGGTTCTGAGGGGATTCCGGCAGATTTCACTGATAAATCGGCAGTTGAAACTGGCCTTGCAAGGTGGGTAAGAATGTAGGGAAAGAGAAATGGAAGAAGGGGGTTCCACCTGGAGAACTGGCACACACAGGCTGTAGGGATTAGACACAGTAATGGTTTCTCATCGCTGCAGTAAGACTGCTGCATTTGGGAAGCTTTTGGCTCCTTCCTCAAATGGCCTCCCAGAAGTTCTGACCTGCCTCAACATTTACCACTTCATTAGCCTCCTTTTAGAGTAGAGATTGTTTTACTTATCTTGGTAGTCCTATTGCTCATAATAAAATAATTTGTAAATAATAGGTGTGAACTCAAAACTTATTACATAAAAGTATAGCTTTCATGTGCAGCAATGTGATTTCCCATGGTCTGGTGGATTCTTAGATCTAGCCTAAGCCATGTCTGGTGGAAGTGACATAAAAGTGGCAGGTCACCAAGTGGATCTCTAGGAGGCAGTGAGGAGCCTGGGAGTTTCCTGAGGGACAGCTATCCTGAGAGAAGGAGCCATGATTCTAACTTTGGCAAGTCGAAAGAATAAATAACATCATCAAAGGGAAGAGGTCATTACAAAAAGTCGCAGTATTTGTCACTTTTATTTCGTGACCCAACCCTGCCCTTGTCCCTAATTGAATTCATACCTTAGTCCCAGAAAGCACTTTAAGCAGATGCTTCTCAAACTGCAATTTGTATATAATTCACCTGGGCTTAAGCTGTATATGCTGATTCATGGAGTCTGATTCCGAGTTTCTAACAATTCTGCCAAATGTTGCTGGTCCAGGGACCAATGCACTGCTTGGCATGCCAGAGCTCCCAGGACCTCCATGGCAGTACCCTGGGGGAGGCAGCAGTACCAGGTCACTCGGCAATATCCAGTTGACTAGTTAACTGGTTTTGATTATATGTGTAGAACATCACCTGAACTCCCAAACAAATTTGAGGAAACTTTTCAGGAGATTGGGGTCCTATGTGAGCAGGTAGAGACAAATACCAATAAAATCTGGATTTTTGCTTACTGTTAATGTGCCTCCATCTAAAGGATGGTAAATCTAAAATATAAAAATTTTATTTACTGGAAGATACGTGAGTTTGGATATTTCTGGATAGATCGTCCTAAGATCTTAAGATAAAACCTTTTCATGTAAACATTCCATGATTCTACCATTCCAACTGGGCCAAAACACAGAACTAGATACATATGAAGAAAATGTTCTTCTTCTTTTTTTAAAATATAGTTTTATTGGTTTCAGAGAGGAAGGAAGAGGGAGAGACATCAATGATGAGAGAGAATCATTGATCGGCTGCCTCCTGCACACCCCCTACTGGGGGTCGAGCCTGCAACCCGGGCATGTACCCTTGACTGGAATAGAACCAGGGACCCTTTAGGCCACGCTCTATCCACTGAGCCAAACCAGCTAGGGAGAAAAATGTTATTGAGGGTTAAGTATTATTGAGGAATATTTTTATCTAGTAATTTAAAAACAACCTCACAATATACAGAATAATGGAGAGGAAAGAAACACATCAGCAACGTCAATAACATTTGTGTTAGTATGGTAGCTTTACAGGTGATTTTCTCTATTTTTCATATATTTTGAACTTTTATAATTACATTATATTTTCATTTTGATAAAGCAGCCTAACAGCTACCTGTCTAGAGAATTAGCACAATGGAAGCTCCACATACATTCATATTTATAAACATATAGTTTTTTCTTATTACAATGTAATGCTAGATCATTGTAAACTATTCCAAAATTACAGAAATATGTAACGTAGAAAGTGAGAGCCCATGGGTAGCACTGTAGTTCCAATATATATTTCAAATTTAATTTGATTCATGATACCACTATTAAATTTTGGTAACCTGATGAATTGACTTTTAAATTATGGGACATGCTCAGGCTGATTTATAGATCTCCTCACCTGGGATGTACTGGAAAAACAAACACATCTTTTTAAAGAATTATATAATTCTGAACTTTCTGTCCTTACAGTGTTACTTGATCTTGTCATTTCTCTAATGATTAAGGAAGAGAGAAGGGGCTCTCTTCTGGACTTAATTCTAAACAAGAAATTATTATCTTTAAAATAAAATATCTTTAGGTGAGTACTTTTATTCTCTTTATTGTGTTCTCTGTGCACCTATATTCCTCATTAGTTTGTAAATTTTGTGAGGAATGGGCCTAAGTCTTAGTCATCTTTGTATGTCCCTGAGCATTTATTAGAAATGCTCAAAGAAAGCACCCAGTAAATTATATTGACTGAACAATTTGAAAGAAAAAGAAACCTAAATGTTGAAAGTTGTTGATTGTCAAGGAAGAAAAAATGTGCAGAGCCAGATGAATACTTTGCATGTTAGAAAAGCAGATTTTTCATTTCCAAAAATCATGGAGATGGAGAAAGCCGGGAATTCCATGTCATGAGTCTTTAAAAGAAAAAATAACATTTAACACAACCCAGGGCAGTGAGTAGGTTCTTAAATGTTACAGAATAAAGTGTGAAGGAAGTAATTGGTCAAAATAGCAAACTGGTAAGTTTTAAAAACTAAGTTCACAGTATGGTAATTCTGGTGACAAAAAGAGAGATGGCAGCTACAGAAACCCCAGTGTCTACACACATATCCTGCAGCGCCTACTTCCAGGCTCAGTGCAGCTTTCCTTTCCTCTGAAGCATGTTTTCAAACTTCTTTTTTGTTTGTTTGTTTCTTTTGTTTGTTTGTTTGTTTTCTGACTTTTAAGTCTGGGTTTGGTATCCCCTCCTTTGTGCTCCATGGTTATAGAAATTCTTCCCACACCTTTGTAATTGCTTGCTTATCTGTGCCTTCTCTCCTAGTTCATGAGCTCCTTGAAGGCACTTGTGTTGTGCTGTGGAGTTGCCATCATCTAGTATAGAAGAGGAAGTAGCAGGTCATCAATAGATATCCATTCATTATAAAGGAATAAGTAAATGGTCAAATATTTAAAGGACAAACAAAAAATACAGAAGGCAAATACATGATGAGACTAGAAATGTAAAATGAATTATCAGGAAACATGAAATTTCATGTGTGTTGGGGTTATTTATAATAGCCAATACATGGAAAATAACCTAAGTGTCTGTCAGCAGATGAATGGATAAAGCAATTGTGTATATATACATACACACACAGTACAATATTATTCAGCCATAAAAACAAATAAAATGTTGCCATTTGGTACAACATGGATGGGCCTCAAGGGCGTTATGCTAAGTGAAATAAGGCCAACAAAGAAGGACAAATATTGTATGCTCATTCTTATATGTGGAATCTAAAAAACAAAACAACAACAAAAACAAGCTCATAAATAAAGAGAACAGATTGGAGGTTGCCAGAGGGCAGGAACTAGGGGAGGTATGGAGGGGACAAATGGGTAAATGGAGTCAAAAGATAAAAATAAATGAATAAAGAAATTTTTCTGGAAACACAAAGGATAATTTTAAAGTAAAAATAACCTGATTTCAAGACCCACTTTAAAATGGGAAGAAGAGTGAAAATACAAACCTGGAGTCTGGCCCTGGGGTTTCCTAGTGGTATATATTCTTGTCTTTTAGGTTTCTCTCTATCGTCTCACTCCTTATGGCACAAAATAAAATTAAAACATGCTGAAGTCTCCCAGCTGGAACAAAAAGATTAATCTTATAACTGCCCACCATGAGCTATTGTTGTTCTATATATTTTGTCAATTTCAATGTAGTTGCCACCTCATCCGGTTTTCTGAAGGTAGTCAGTGACTTGTTTCAAAGGTAGCCAGTGATTTCTCAATTTCCAGAGTCCAGTAGTCAGCACTCAGGTTTTCTGATCAGAGAGTGCAACTCTGTATCCACTGACCACACTGTCCTCCATGATACTCTCTTCCCACATGCTTCTGTGGCATTGCACCAAAAGTCCTAACACTTCTTGTTTCCCTTGTCCCTAAATATCTCAGGTGCCCTGTCTTCTGAGTTTGAGCCCATCCTTTTGTTCTAAATGTTCTTCTGGGAACTTTTCATCATTCCATCTGTGGGTACCTCACAAATCTACCCTTTCAGCCCTCATCCCTGTCTGGACGCACATTTTGATTTATACAGTGCACCAGTATCTTTAGTTCAAATGTGCTTTTTCCTCCTTCTGCATTCATTCAATCTTATCACTTCTAGAAGCAGGTCCTGGTCCTAGCTAAACAGTTAGACATGGGAGGAAACATACTCTAAATAGATATAGAAGACAAAGGGAACTGATTCTTGACTCCTGAGTTTGTAAAGATGTTGGTATGGGTTTAAGTTAAAAGGTTTTAAATATGTGTTTTCCAAAAAGAGTATATGAATTCTCTGTGACATGAGTGAAAACAGCGTTCACCTCTTCTGCTAATGCTACTGGTTGCCAACTACATGAAATCATCATGGATGCAGGTATGCAAGAGCAATGTTAAATGTCCTTTCTGTTGCTGCCAGGTGAGGACTACTCTCAACAGTAGCCCAATGACCATTGTTCCTTGATTGCTTAACAGAGGGGCACCTGCATGTATTCCAATATCTTATTCCCAACATTTTCCTAAATGACCCCTTCTCTTCAATTGATCCATGACATTCTTAGGACCCTGGAACGGATGTTGAGAGCATCGCATAGGAAGGGGGTGGGTGGCCAGGAAGCTCCTGTATCCAAATGGTCAACTAGAGAGATTTTGGCTGTTTGGTGGAAAAATTCTTTTAATAACTATCTGAATCAAATTGATTATCTCTTGCCCCCCCCCCATATTTCTAGTTCTTCTTTCTGAATTAGATTTCTTTTCATCTAAAATCCACAGGCTCAATACTCTTGAATGATCTTCAAAAATTGCTCTCTCTAGTGGGCATTTATGAAATTATCTGCTTACTATATTTCACCTTTTTTTTTTTCTTAGAAATAACATTCCATGCTCATTACCCACCCTCCCTAACACTAAGTATGGTGGGATGTTCCCATGTTCTAACGTGATCCCATTCATCTCCTAACTCTGGTCATTGTTGATTGGCTCTAGGCCATGTTCAATTACAGTATTAGGAAGACTTGAGTTGCAAGTAAAAGAAAACCTGATGATTAAGAGTACCTTAATTTACTTTTTCCCCAAAGAACAGAAACTCCAAAGGTAGGCAGCCCAGGGCTGGTGCATTTACTCAAGGATGTCATTAGGACTCAGACTTGTCCATCTTATGGCTCCACAAACTTTTTCATAGGACTTTCATTATCTTGATACAAATGATGGCTGGAACTCCATATCTAACAGCATATTGCTGTAGGGAGGAATTATTTGGGAGGCTAAAGGCAAAGAAAGTAAAGACTAAATAGAGTTATTATGACTCTCTTTTATAAAATGATTCTAGGATATTTGAGTGTAATATAAACTTCTATGAAAAACTAATTTTAAAATTATTTCAGTTAGACTCCATTGAGAGCACTTGGAATTTTAGCTGAGTCCCACCTTCCTGCTTTACTGAGCCTTGCCCTGGCTGGTCCAGTCCTCTGTCTCTTATTGATGAACTGGCCAAGTACAATGAATGACACTGCTAGTTTATGGAACTATTGCAACTGAGAGATCAGGAACATTTGTCAGCAAAGCAGGAGACTCTAAGGCAGTGGTTCTCAAACTTCCTAATGCTGCAACCCTTTAATACAGTTCCTCATGTTGTGGTGACCCCCAACCATAAAATTATTTTCGTTGCTACTTCATAACTGTAATTTTGCTACTGTTATGAATTGTAATGTATTTTCATTGTTACAAATTGAACATAATTAAAGCATAGTGATTAATCACAAAAACAATATGTAATTATATATGTGTTTTCCAATGGTCTTAAGCGACCCCTGTGAAAGGGTCGTTCGACCCACAGGTTGAGAACCGCTGCTCTAAGGGAACAGACTGGGAGATCCTCCTGCCTGACAGGTGTGTCCACCCCAAGGAGGCCTGGCATCAATAAGGGGAAGACGCTGAGCCAGCCTGCTATGCCACAGGAGGAACACCCTCTGGAGCCACACACACCCACTTTCTCAGGACCAGACCGGCCAAACAGCTTTCTCCTTGTTTACCCAAGGTACCCTTTCTCTTCTCCCAAATCTCCCAGGGGGACTCAGTATTCTGCATATTCAGTGTTGGATTCAAATCAGTCTCTGAACTCCCAGCAGCCTCTGTCTGCCGCTCCATTCTCCACAGGGTAGGCAGGCAGCCCTCTCCTTCACAAACCCCCCACCCCTCACTTCTCAGCTAGGGGGGCAGTCAAGATTGAGACATTGCCTTTCTGTAGGCCCTGAAGGTAGTCATCAGGGCTGGTGGTGTCCCAACACACGATGAAGAAAATGAAAGCACTAGAAAAAAGGAGGAGTACTCCATCTCTTACTAGAGATAAAGTCCTACAAAAATGGCCTAATACCAAGGAGATGACTCCTGCTAGTCTGAACACATGTGCATTTCTATCATCATTCGTGTGATCCATTAAGACTCTGATATTTGATGGCCAGGTAGAACTCAAAAGAGGCTGGCAGAGGTGGGGGTGGCATCATTTCCTGTTCAATTAACTATTTGTTATGGTGAAAATAAAATATAACTACGACTTTAAGATAAAAAATATAATTAACTGAAGTGTGGACAGCAAGCTGTGTGGGTAAAATGGGAGAAGGCAGTACTAATGCAATGAGATCATTTGTCCTGGGCTGGCCCACAGGGAACTTTGTGGCCACTTTCAGTTCACTGAACAGAAGGACAAATGGCTCTCTCCTTCAGAGATACATCAATATAGAGAAGGAGAAGGACTATCCAAAAAGCAAGCCCCTCAAAATCTTTACCAAGGACATTGGGAATAGCACCTATTCTAATACTATAACAAAAAAGAATTGAGATACAGCAAATGAAGTTACCAACACATCACTACCAAAGCTCAGGATAACTGGCTCTGAGAGAGATGAGCAGTTATGGGTCACTTCTGGCAAAGAAGAGGCACCATGTCCACTTATTGGGCATGAATGTCCCTATGGAATTAAAGTGAGCCATCTTTGAGACTCTCTCCTCTCCACACAGGGATGAGAGGACTCCACCAGACCTTCCAGCCACCAAGAGCCCTTCCTCATGGAACAGCTGCCCCAGCAGGTGCAGGGCCAGTTCACCCTGCAGCCCAGCCTCCTGGTGGGGCCACGAAGCTGATGATTCAGATCGGAAGACATTTAAAAGGAGATCTATCATAAATTGGGCCTTTGGGTGGGGTTCTGGCACTCATCTGGAAAACTTGCCCATGTCACCAACCTCTTCTATGCCAGGACATCTCTTTGCAGTGACTGTGCCAAGTATCTGTGAGGATGACAATCATCCCAAACTTGTCTCACATAAGCTTTTTTTCTTAATCTAAAAGGACACCTCACAAAAGGCCTCTTCAGACAATCATCCAAGGTGAAATCTCCTAGGGAACTGAAAGAGACACTGAATTCCAGAGTTGAGGTCACCTGGACTGTGAGCCTGTTTTTGTGTTAGCATCTGTTTTAAAGGTTTTTCTACAAAATATTCCCGGAAGTATTTTTTCATCAGATTCCATCATCACTGGGTCTATGTAATGGATCAAGGAAATGATGCAGAGAAAATAAGTATAATTCAAAGGTTATTAGACCATCTTCCAAGAGCCAATATTGTTCTCCTAAGGTAACCTTTCGAGGTTCTACACAACATTGAGCAACACTGCTCACCCAGTCATATAATTGCATTTAATTTGCAGTGTGTATAGCTCCAAGCATTATTTGGCCTCCTACTTCCTCCAGCCCAGAACTGAAAAACAATTTATAAAAATGGTTACTCTGCTTATTCAATTTCTGATTGAAATTGTGGTCGAATATTTGGAGCAGAAATCACTTCCTTCTTTGGAGAAGTTTCAGTGAGATGTGATACTAGAGAGAATGCCTCCAATATCTCTTGCTTACAAATGACTGACTTCCCTTTCTGACAGCTTGGAAAATGGGCTGAACGTGGATGCTGATGCTCCATGCAGTGACTTGGTAAAGAACCTTGGTCGGGGGAGCAGAATCATAGACTCTGTCTTAACCATTAGTGATGATGACCTTGAACAGCCTGAGGTGGATGGTCTTTTGACTTTGACTTAGAAAGCTCTAAACATGAAGACATTCAAGTGGAACGGCCTCTTGAATCCAAGAAGTGACTGTTTCAATACTACACAGAGAGGCCACACTACAGGAACATGCAGAGGCCCCATCAGGCATGACCTCACCCAGCTGTCTGACCACAGCTGCAGCAACAAGCTCAAGGCAACACCTGCATCGCTTGAAGCCCGCATCAACTACCTAGATTCAATGCTTTGCTGTCTCATGCAGTTTTACCAGAAAAAAAGCTAGGGAAGTCCAGTCATGATGTAATTCTCTCTCAAAAAAAAAAAAAAAAAAGATAAGGAACATTTGAAGCAGAATCAACCCCTACAGGAAGAGGGTAAGATGTATCTTAAACAGAGTTTAGTCACAGGCCCTAATATCAAGAAATATCTCACTAATAAAAATGCTAAGATGAAAAGCTTGTTTGGTAATGAAGAAACTCATGTGAAGCTTCTCCCTGAATGGAAGTCAGAGGCCCTTTCTGTGGCATTTTGCAGTCACATGTCCTCACATGATCATCCCAGGAACTAGCCCTTTGACTCAGATAGACCAGGACACGCCCTTCCACACACAAATGATGTCCTCAAGAGTTTAAAGAGGCAATAGCACTGCTCAGAGACCAACACTGATGGCCAGCCCTGCATCTCAGAAGGATATTCTTAAAAAAACAAAACTAAGTACTGGACTGGTCACTTGCATGGGGAGGATGATCATCTAAAACAGCACAAGTCTTTGCAAATGGAAGGGCAAAATCTTAGTAATCAGAGTTCAGTCATGGGGATTGAGGTGGGCAAGAGTAGTACCACAAAGCAAAATACTATGATTTTACCCTCCAGGTAAACGTATACTTTCCCATCTGGCTCATCAGTGAGCTTCCAAGACTGCTTCTTCTCAGATTGCTGAACATTCTGCGTTTATACCCATTAAAACTTCCTCTCCAATAGATTATACTTTTCAACCTCATAGCAAGGAGGGAAAACTTTATTTTGACTTTGCAGTTCCAGTCTCATTTCTGGAATGCTTGCTATCTCCTCTAGGCAGACCAGCAGCTGCCTGGCTTTTACAAAAAAATGACCCTGTAGCGTGTCATCCACAAATGCATTCTGTAACTCTTCACCCCAGCACATGGTTGAGAAATGGTTTGGCCAATTTGAAAAACTGGTACCACAAAAAGTAACAATGGCCTACAGATCAGATCGGAGGAAAAGAAAATAGCTTCCCTAAAAGAACCCATGGAGCCACCTCCCCTTGGTTCTGGTATTCCAGAAGCCAACTCCCTGCAAGAGAAACAGAAAGACGTGCTCCTGTGTAGACAGCCTGCAGTAGAGCTCTTATCCCAGCCAAGACTCAGAGAAACATGGTAGCTCTCCATTCACCCTAGTGGAAGACAACCTCAGCTTTGTATGAAGTTACATGATAAAGGAAAGAGTAGTAAGCAGTCCTCTCCTGCTACTCCATATTGTTTGAGATCCTCACACAGATTTTTGATTGTTGAAGATGGGTCTAGCTCAGAGTCATGGCCTACAGTGGTTAGTGATGTTGGAAACAAACATTCAACCAAAGACATTTTACCACAAGAATCTGATGTCTAGAGCAGTGATGGCGAACCTATGACACACGTGTCAGAGGTGACACATGAACTCATTTTTTTGGTTGATTTTTCTTTGTTAAATGGCATTTAAATATATAAAATACATATCAAAAATATAAATCTTTGTTTTACTATGGTTGCAAATATCAAAAAATTTCTATATGTGCCACGGCACCAGAGTTAAGTTAGGGTTTTTCAAAATGCTGGCACGCCGAGCTCAAAAGGTTCACCATCACTGGTCTAGAGGAACATAAATTGGGCTAATAATGACATTAAGGTAATAATTATAACTTTTTAAAAAATAAAACATCTGAAGATCCCAACATGGTGGCTAGCAGGCTGGCAGTGAGGGAGAACATGTGAGTATGTAAAGGAGTGAGAGGGGCATGTGTGGACATTTGTGGTGTGTGTGTGGGTTAGTGAGGGATGGTTAGATCTCACAGGAGTCTCAGGGACTAGCAGAAAGGGCTCTTCTGGACACACAGCCCCTACGACTGCAGGGGGCACTCCCAGACCCATGAGGCTTGAGCCCAGAGCCCATGCCATTTTGAAGAGGGGAGCAACAGAGGCCAGGAGTGCAGCAACACCAGCACCCAGACTGCCCCAGACACCACCTAGCACCCACACAGTGAGCTACTCACCTGTCACCCCTGCAGTGAGTGGCGATCTACCTCACTGGCAGCTCCCAGTAGGGACTGTAGGACAGAGAGACCTTCCACATTAAGCCTCTCTGCCTGCACGCCCAGACCTGCATTTCAGGGTCCCAAGCATGCTAGTGTCCAGTCCCAGTGTCAGCACCCCACACGCCAGCACCCCATGTACTAGAACCTGGGCTTGCCTGAACACCACGCACCTGTTCCCTGCACATGGAACCAGAGCTTCAGGGACCCTGCATGCTCAGACCCAGCGCTCCTCTTAGCCTCACACCTGGCCTAGCGCTTCAGTAACCTGTGTGCACCTGGTGACTGGGCACTCAGACTCGGTGCTTCAGGGAGCTCCATGTGCCAGTGCCCAGTCTCTGCACCACCACCCTACACACCTGGTCATAGCATGCTTGGTCCCCATGCCTGGAACTGGTGCCTCAGAGACCCTGTGCACCCAAACCCAGTGGGCCCTGTCAGCACACACCCGGACCCAGTGATTCAGGACCCCCATGCACCAGGACCCGGTTCACCAAGACACTGCACACATGGTCCTCGTGCCTGGAACCGGTGCTTCGAGGACCATGCGTGCCTGGCCCCAGCGTGCCCATGGCACCAGGAATCAGTGCTTCAGGGATTCTGCGGGAGTCACACACCAGAAGAAATGAGCACATGCCCCTGCTGACCCCAAACACCTGCATTGTACAACTGAGGAAACAGATCCATAGGGGAAAGGAATACAACTCAGAGCAGAGACAAAGGCGTAAGATTTAAGGCAAACCCAGACTCTGGGCTAAAGAGTCCTGGACCATTGGATCACTAAGGGCTTCAAGTTCTCAGGCCTCAAGCAGGTTGCCCAGGGCCAGAAAGTGACAGTAACTCACATTACAAAGAAACCAATACTAAGAGACTGCAAAAATGGGGAGACAAAGAAGGAAATAAAAGGAGGAATAACCAGAAAAGGAACTAAATGTTATAAAGGCAAGCAATATGTCAGAGAAAGAATTCAGAGTAAGGGTCATACAGTTCCTAAACTGGCTATGTGAGAAAATCAACAATAGATATGTAAGAACCAAGAGAAAATGAAGAAAGGTAAAGCTGCAATAAAAAACACAATGGAAGGTTTCAGCAGTAGACTAGAAGAAGCAGAGAACAGAATCAGCGTGTTAGAAGAGAGGGCAATCTGAACAGCAATTGGAGAAAACAATAGAAAGCAGGAGGAGAGCCTAAGGGAGTTTTGGGACAACATGAAATGAAGCAACATCTGTATAATATGGGGTGCCAGAAGGACAAGAGAAGCAAGGATTAGAAAACCTATTTGAAGAAACAGGAAAGAAAATTTTCCTGATTTGGGGACGAAAAAAGTTACATAAGCACAGAGTGTTAAACAAGATGAACCCAAAAAGCCCCACACCAAGACGCATCCTAATTACAATGGCAAACATTAACAACAAAGAGAGAATCTTAAGGGCTGAAAGAGAGAGACAGAGAGTTACCTACAAGGAATCTCTCATTAGATTATCAAATGATTTCTCAACAGCAACACATCAGGCCAGAAGGGAATGGAATGAAGTATACAAAGTGATGCAAAGCAAGGGACTGAATCCAAGAATACTATACCCAGCAAGGCTATCATTCAAAATTGAAGGGGAAATCAGGAGCTTTGCAGACAAAAAAAAGCTAAGGGAGTTTATCACTACCAAGCCAGTAATGTAAGAAATGCTAAAGGAACTGTTGTAAAAAGAAGACATAGAAGGGGAAGAAGGAACACATACATAAAGAATAACAATGGCTACAAACAAGCACTTATCAATAATAACCTTAAATGTAAATAGATTAAATGCTCCAATCAAAAGACACTGGGTGGCTGAATGGATAAGAAAACATGACCCATATATTCACTGTCTACAAGAGCCCCACCTCAGAACAAGGGACTCACACAGTCTGAAAGAGAAAGGATGGAAAAAAATTTCAAGCAAATGGAAATGAAAACAAAAAACTAGGGTAGCAATACTTAACCTGAAAAAATAGACCTCAAAGTGAAGGCCATAATAAGAGATAAGAAAGGTCACTTTATAATACTAAAGGGAGCAATTCAACAAGAGGATATAACTCTGATAAATATTTATGCACCCAATGCAGGAGCACCCGAATACATAAAACAAACTTCTAGAAGATATCAAGGGAGAGATCAACAGCAATACAATCATAATAGGGGACTTTAATACCCCATTGACATTACTGGATAAATTTTCTAGACAAAAAATCAACAATGAAACAGCAATCCTAAACAACTCACTAGATCAGATGGAATTAATTGACATCTTCAGAACATTTTACCCCAAAGCTACAGAATATACATTGTTCTCAAGTGCACATGGGACATTTTCAAAGATAGACCACATATTAGGATGCAGGCTAAGTCTCTACATATTCAATATTGATGAACCTCTAGCAAGACTCATCAAGAAATATAGAGAGAGGACCCAAATAAACAAAATAAAAAATGAAAGAGGTGAAGTAAAAACTGACCCCACAGAAATACAAAAGAGCCCTAACTGGTTTTGCTCAGTGGATAGAGTGTTGGCCTGTGGACTGAAAGGTCCCAGGTTTGATTCCAGTCAAGGGCATGTACCTTGGTTGTGGGCACATCCCCAGTAGGAAGTGTGCAGGAGGCAGCTGATCGATGTCTCTCTTATCGGTGTTTCTAGCTCTTTATCTCTCTCTCTTCCTCTCTGTAAAAAATCAATAAAATATATTTTTAAAAAATACAAAAGAACATAAAAAAATACTATGAACAACTACATTCCAACAAGCTGAACAACCTGGACAAAATGGACATAGTTCTAGAAAAGTACAATCTTGCAAAACTCAATCAGGATGAATCAGAAAACTTGAATAGGTCTATAACTACTGATAAAATTGAAGAATTAATTTTAAAAAATTCCAGCAAACAAAAGCCCTGGTCTGGATGGCTTCACAGGGTTGTTTTACCAAACATTCAAAGAAGAACTAACACGTATCTTCCTCAAACTATTCCAAAAATTCCATGAGGAAAAAACACTTCAAACCTCTTTTTATGAGGCTAATGTTAGTCTAATTTCAAAATGAGATAAAGACACTACCAAGAAACAGAAATACAGACCAATATCCCTAATGAGCTAAAATTCTCAAAACAATATTAGCAAATGCAATCCAGCAATGTATATAAAAGATTATACTCCATGACAAAGTGGGATTTATTCCAGGGATGCAAGGCTGGTACAATATTCACAGGTCGATAAAAGTGATACATCACATAAACAAACTAGAAGGCAAATGTCACATGATCTTACCAATTGACACAGAAAGAGAATTTGACAAAATCCAACAACCTTTTTTGATAAAAATTCTCAGCAAAGTGGGAATAATAAAGCCATATATGACAGCCCTAAACCCAAAATCATACTTAATGGGCAAAAACTAAAACCATTTCTCCTAGGAACAGGAACTACACAGGGATGTCCACTTCTACCACTCTTATTCAACATAGTACTTGAAGTCCTAGCCACAGTGATCAGACAAGAAGAAAAAATAAAAGGCATCCAAATTGGAAAGGAGGAAGTAAAACTCTCATTATTCACAAATGACATTATATTGTACATAGAAAATCCTAAAGAATTCATTAAAAGTTACTAGATTTAATAAATGAATTCAACATTGCAGCAGGATACAAAATTAACACTCAGAATTTGATAGCATTTTTATACATCAATAATGAATTCTCAGAAAGAGAAACTAAACAAACAGTCCCATTTACCATTGCAACAAAAAAAATTAAGGTAATTAGGAATAAACTTAACCAAGGAGGTAAAAGATCTGTACTTGGAAAAGTACAGAACATTGAAAAAAGAGATAAAGGAAGATATAAACAAATGGAAGGAAATACCATGTTCATGGATTGGTAGAATCAACATCATTATAATGTCCATACTACCCAAAGCAATAATAAACTCAATGCAATCCTTATTAAAATACCAGCGGCATATTTCACAGACTTAAAACAAACACTCCAAAAATTTATATGAGGAACCAAAAAAGATCCCGAATAGCCACAGCAATCTTGAGAAGGAAAAACAAAGTAGAAGGATCACAATACCAGATATCATGTTATACTACAAAGCCACCATAATCAAAACAGCCTGGTAATGGCAAAAGAACAAGCATATAGATCAATGGAACAGAACAGAGACCCCAGAAATTGACCTATGCTGTTATGCTTGATTAATATTTGACAAAGGATGCAAGAGTATACAATGGAGTAAAAACAATCTCTTCAATAAATGGTGTCAGGAAAAATGGACAGGTACATGCAAAATAAATGAAACTAGACCACCAACTTACACCATACACAAGAATAAACTGAAAATGGATAGTCATGAAACCCTAAAATTCTTAGAAGAAACCATAGGCAACAAAATCTCAGACATCTCTCATAGCAATATGTTTACTGATGTATCTCCTAGGGCAGGGGTGGGCAACCCCTGGCACGCGTGCCAAACATGGCACACCAGTAACTTTTGCTGGCATTCGAAACCCTCTCTTATAATCTTCCATTTACAATTTTTTTCTTAATATCGACTTTTTTATTTTTCAGATAAATTCAGTGTAGGTGCATCTTAGATAAATAAATAATTTTACATTACAAGTTATCTTGAAGACCATAGACATGGATTGACGAGAGAGGGGAAGAGCAATTTCTATGCCTTTGCCTTAACTCTCCCTGCCTTCCTAGATCCGACCAGTGTTTTGGTTTCATCCACATACCCTTGTGAATCTTTGTTCTCAGTGATGAATTTTGTTAAGTCTAGTAATAGGAGTAGCCTGACAGATGAAAGTAATAGCTCATGCATATCTCTGAAAGTCACGAAATATAAACCTGATGTAAAATCTCTGTCATCAGTGATGCAGCAGCAAAAGTCCCACTGATAATATCAAACGGAGTCATAGTTTTCTGTCGGACTATCAATGTACATGTATACATTAAAAAATAAATGTATTTTTCATCATCATATACTGTGTTTTTGTCGCTCGAATGAATTTTATTATTTCTTCAAGGTTCTTCACATACGTGCACCTTAAGAGATATCAAGTAGGCGTAACATATTCTCAAAAAATTAGGGTTGGCACGCAGAAGAATTTTGAGTCAGAGATTTTGCTGGTTTTGTCACACACTCACAAAAAGGTTGCCCACCTCTGTCCTAGGGCAAAGGAAACTAAGGAGAAAATAAACAAATGGGACTACATCAAAATAAAAGGCTTCTGCACAGCAAAAGGAACCATCTACAAAATGAAAAGGAGTTCACTTCATGGGAGGCTTTATTTGCCAACAATACAACTGATAAAGGCTTAATTTCCAAAATATATAAGAAACTCATACAACTTAACAATCCAATTTTAAAAATGGGCAAAGAACCTAAATAGAAACTTCTCCAAAGTGGACATATGGAAGGCCAAGAGATATATTTAAAAATGCTCAAAATCACTAATCATATTCATAGATGCATGGC
>NW_005871188.1:1710364-1733020 GCF_000147115.1 Myotis lucifugus
CAATGGGGAAAAACACAACAACAACAAAAACAGAGGGGACATATGTAATACTTTCAACAATAAAGATAAATTTTAAAAAATAAAATAAAGAGGAAAAAATTTTCTCCAAATTCAAGGACTCAGAATATTATCCATGTCAGGCCTTACTAAAGAATGCCCCAGAGAACAAACTTCACTCAACCAAAAGATAAGGGAAACTTCAGCAAAAAGACTGGGGTAAACACTGTTTAACAGCGGAACTAGGACTAAATCAAAGCCTAACTTAAGGGTTACAAAATAAAATGTAAATATGAGCATTATATTTATTTATACTTTCACTATTGGGGTTATTTTAAAAATCAGTCATAATTTTACTCTAATGACTGCCTTTATAATTAGACTTTTATACAATTCTTAGAACTCTCTTTTTTCAGACAACACCTATTGGTTCCTACTGAATTAGCTTGAAACTTCCTCCTCCTTTCTCCACCCAAATTTAGTCAACATCATTTGTGGTGGGCTGAACTGTGTCCTCCCAAAATTCATGATGTAGGTATATACCCACTTTTATGAAAAAAATACCATACCTTTTTCCAAAGTGGTTGTACCAATTTACATTCTCATCCACAGTGTGTGGGAGCTTTTGTTGTTTTACCACCTTATGAGCAAATGGTGCTGACAGTTATTTTAATTTCAGTCATTCTCCTGAATGTGTAGTGGTAGTATCGCATGTGGTTTGTGTTTGTTTCCCAATGACTAATAGTGTTAAGTAATTTTTATGTATGTTCCCATGTTTACCCCATGATTAGAGAAATTCTTTAGTATAAAGTTGTCCACACCTTCAAAATCCTGTTGGGATTATAACCAAATTGCTTTAGTCCTACACATTCATTTGAGAGATGTCACAATTTTCATACTTAGTCTTACTTTCCTTTAGTCATTATTTAAAGATTTTTATCTCTTTCAGGAGGCACTTTATTTTATTTCATATAGGTCCTAAGTTAGTTTTGTTAGAATTCTTCATAAATTTTTTATTTATTTGTAAATATTATGAACAAGTTATGTCTTTTTTAATGTTTTTGTTTATGGGAAAGGTCCATTGGTAGATATTTATCTTGTATCCAGCAACAAAATTAAACTTTCTTGTAAGTTATATAGCTTTTCAGTTCTAGTTATAATCATATCACATTAATAAGTCTATTTCAAATAGATACATCTTCTTTTCCTTTAACTTTTCTATTGCATTGTCTAGCATAGTCGTTCTGAAGCATGGTGATTTTGCCTCTCAACAGACATTTGGCAAGTCTAGAGACAGTTTTGATTGTTGCAACTGGAGGAGGTGCTATCTAGTAGGCAGAGGCCAGGCGTGCTGCTAGACATCTCACGATGCATGGACAACTTTCTGCGACAGACCCATCTGGCTCAAAAATGTCAGTTGTGCTGAGTCTCAAATACTCTGCTTAAAAACTGTCAGAAAAACACGAAGTAGTGTTGAGGATAAAGCAATCTTGTCTTACTCATGATTTTAATGTCTATGATAGTCACCCATATGTATAAAATTAAGTATAAACTAATAATAATCATAAAAGGGAATTTATTCAAGAATACATGGTGAACTGGCAATTCTCCAGTGGTAACAAGCTCACCATGGCAGTTATTTTCAAGAGGTTGAGTTGTGGTAAAGATGTGGAGGTAAAGAAGTTCACTATGTTGTAACTATAGCCTGAGGCATGCCCTTCCCCACCAGAGTGACTGTACCAGACAAGGCTTCTTCATATCAGGTAGGCTACTTTGGGCCTGCATGTAGAAGCCCAGGCCCTTGTATTTTATTAAAACAAACAATGGTTGTTCACAGTGAAGGTCTTCTTGGGGTTAACGCTTTTGTGAGCTTAATATTTGCATGTTCAAATAGGTCTATTCTGCCTAACTTAATTTTTCCCCTCAGAATTTTGAAGTTTTTCCCATTTTGTCTTTGCATCTAATATTGATGAGAAAGCTGTTAGTAATATGACAGTTCTCTTTCTTTGTAAGTGGTGTCTTTTACAGTGAGCTTTCAACCTTGATACTCTAAAATTTTTCTACAATGGATCTTTTTCTCAACTTCTCTGCTCTCCCGGAGCTCTAAATTAGATCTTTCATTGGAACTCCATATCTTAAAATTTAAAATATCACTTACTATTCCTTTGACTGAGAATGTCTTAGCTTACTTCAATATCACTTGTTTGATCAGCTGTGTCTATTTCGATATTCAACCCATCTGTTAACTGGAATTTTCCCCAAGGTATATCTAATGTCATTATGTATTAGCTTTCCTCAAGTTTATGAGGTGGCACTATTATCTAAATTAACTAATATATAATCCGAACATGTACTGTTCTAGATACTTTACATACTAATTTACTTAATTCTCTCATTAACTTTATAAACTAAATACTATTAACCCTACTTTAAAAATGAATAAACTGAGTCAATGAGTAAGGTAAAAACTTACTCAAGGCAATGGATCTAATACGTTTTGTGGCCATGACACAATCCTATAGAGCCCCGTTTGTTCCCATGTGGTACTAACCACCCCAGCTTGCATGCTCATTGCTTGCTCCTGAAAGCAAATACCCCAATAGTTGCTAGTTTGCCCTCAGTAGGCAGGGTAGGCACATCCACACAGTTGTTTGCTGTCTTAACTGCCTGTGTACCTTCCTGGTCCCTATGCATACCACAGGTTATGAAAGGGCACCTGGGTTGCAGCCACTTGTTCTCTTAAATATTTCCAGTGAGTAAACATTTCTAGACCAAGAACTCTTGTTTTCAAGGCTAGCTTTACATAGATTTGAAGAAAATCCTACTATTTTTGTAAAATTTAAATACATAGTATACAAGTTGAAGGGGAAAAAAACATTAGTGAGACCTAAGGTTTTCCTACTTAATTTATACTATATCTACTTGGTCTGTTTGAAATTCCCAAATCTTGACCCTGCATCTGAGTGTTGTTGGGATCATGGGAGAAGAAGAAGGCCTTTTTTTTTTTTTAAGTCTAATGCACCTATTGTCCTTAGGAAGCTTTCACCAAACTTAACACTGATTGAATTAACCCATTTTTGTGCTTCAATAACAATCTCTTTACACATAATTATAATGCAAAAAAACAGGTTTAATTGTACACACACCAATGAAGGAAAGCAGTGGAGAAGATTAAGATCCTTAAATAGCTGATTTTGGGAACAACTACAGTGGGAAGACTTGCTCTGTTGCCCTCGGATGTTGGATCTAGTTACTCGACAGGCTTTTTATCATCAGGCTTTTTCAATCAGGCTTCCTCCTGAGCCTGCTTTTCTTCATTTCTATAATATGCAAGCTGGCGTTGCAGGTAGGTTGTGTTCCTCCTCTGTTTATCCAGGTACTTTCCCATGAAGCGTAAGAACTACAGAAATAAACAGGGGAAAACCCTTTACAGTGGTTCTCAACCGTCTGGCCCTTTAAATACAGTTCCTCATGTTGGGACCCAACCATAAAATTATTTTCATTGCTACTTCATAACTGTAATGTTACAACTGTTATGAATCCTAATGTAAATATCTGATATGCAGGATGGTCTTAGGCGACCCCAGTGAAAGGGTCGTTCGACCGCCAAAGGGGTCGCAACCCACAGGTTGAGAAGTGCTGCTTTAGAACCTCATCTGCAACAGGAGGCAATCAAAAATCTTGCTACCCAAATTGTAGCTCATGGACCTGCAGCCCTGGGAGCTTGTCAGAAAAAGAGAATCTCAAGTCCCACTCCAGACCTACTAAATCAGAACCTGCATTTTAAGAAAGGAGAGGGAGTTCATATACACATAGAAGTTTAATGAGCACTGATCTAAGACACTCAAGACCTCCAGTGAATACAGATACCCACTCTCAGTGAGTATGAGTGTTATGGCATCTCATCAAAAGTACAGATTAACTTAAAAAAAAAAATAGTACTGCAGTGGTTTCCCACCCTATTTGTTTTTGTTTTGTTTTTTTAATCACCTGGAGATTTAAGTAGATGTCTAGACACAATTTCCACAGATTTAGATGTAAGTGGCCATAAGGCTCAGGCATTTGTATCTATCTCTTCAGAGTTCCGAAGCCAGTCCAATATGCATCTAGGGTTGATAACTTTTGTACAAGGGAATTTTCCTCACTTTGATTTCCTGAGATGCTATGGGGTTAGTGAGAAAGAAGTTGCCACCACAAGGTGGAGTGTTCACCATTAACCAGGAAGACTGCAGGATAATAAGTCACCATTAACATTCACTTTTGCAGGGACCATCAGGGACAGTGGTTCTCAAAGTGTGGCCCCTGGCCAGCAGGCAGCAGCATAACCTGAAAACTTGTTAGAAATGCAAATTCTCAGACACCACATGAAAGCCATTGAATCAGAAACTCTGTGGGGTAGGGCCTAGCTAGCAGGTTGCTTGAGTAAATCCTCCAGGTGATTCTGGTACCTATTAACATTTAACTATTCCTGGTCTAGATTTAAAAGCCAGCAGCAAGTCATTTTGTTTCATTATCCAGAGCACACTTTTCCTGGGAAGCCCTCTCCCTCTTGTGTTGAGTTACATTCCTTCCTACCAGGGCACCTACTCCTCCCACCTCCAATCTACTCCCAGAAGTAGGTTCATATACTTCCTTGGGGGGAAACAAGCATGTGTTGGATGACCAGAGCCTTGGGCCCTCTTCCAAGAAGCAAGTCATAATTCAGAAGTGAACTATGATAGTACTTTCAAAACCAGCTACTACTTACATCAGTGTCATTATTGGCAGAAGCTGTGGTCTTCAGGTCTATCAGGAGCTGGCTTAACTGGTTCTCCAATTCCAAAGCATACTCCAGAGCTTTTATGCCGGTTTGCCAGTTATCTACCTCAGGCCTCTGTAGGAGAGAAACAGGGAAGTCACCTGGGGCACAGCTTTCTTACATTAGACTTCCTGGGTCGAACTATGTCTAGGTTTGTAGTATAACCCAATACTTTCTAAACTTTGTGGCACAATGGAATCAAACTGGCATCTTAAATCCTGATGTCTGGATTTCAGCTGCAGACATAATGCAATGACTGAAATGGTAGGAGTGCAACCTTAGCATCAGGATTTTAAAAGCTCCGCATGTAATTTTAATGTGCTTATTTACAAAGCATGATGCCACTAGCACAGCTACATGCACTATTCCATTAGTTTGAAAATTCCATGATGGTGGTTTAATTCCATAACTACCAGACATTTACTAATTCTCTTTATAAAACTGGAGTTAACAGAACCCCTCACATAAGTAGGCATGTTTCTAGATGCCATGCCCCCATTAAAGTTTAGATGATTTCTTTTAAGTGTCCATCCCAGGAAAAAAAAAAAAAGTTGGCTTCATTACATGGAAGAGGTAGCCATTTCAAATACCTGGGTGTGCATCTGAGATAGTCTAATGATATGATAGAGGATGGTAACTGTTCTAGGAAGAGGCCATTAGAGGTGTGCTTCTCAATCTGCCTGAGCATTAGAGTCACCTGGAGAGCTTGTTAAACTACAGCTCCTTGGGCCCCACCCCTAGAGGATCTGAACCAGTTTGTCTATGAATTTGCATTTCTGATGATTTCCCAGGTGATGCTGATGCTCTGGTCCAGAGACCACACTAGCTGTGGCTCATTGGGAAAACCTAAGCAATCATTTAGTGGCTGCAATTTACTCAAATGATATGAAGAGGTTATAAAGAACACAAATGCTTGCCCTCAAAGTTGGTTACTATAATCCCGTGTGTAATATGGGTAACCCAACAAGTTAGGCAACAAATAATTTAGTTCTCTAGACCCAGCAGAGGCCCCATTAAAATCATTATGACAAATTACATAGTCACCTTAATCACAGGAAGACAGACGGTATTCCCGCGTCCTACTAGATATTTTAGGAATTGCTTTCCATGTTCCCTTTTCAATTCAGCTTGATCTTCAAAGAATCCAGAAAAAATAGGTTCTACTGAGTCTAAAGGATAAGAATAGGCCTGGGACAGAGGTGAGAATGAGGAGAAACTAGAGGTGAGACAAGCTAATTTTTAAAGTTGGAAATCTTACACACACTCAAGCCCTCTTTGTTCAGTCTAGGGTCCTTGGTTTGTCCTTTGACTTCCAGAAGACCCCAGCTATCTTTCAAACCCAAACTACCTCAAAGAAAAGCCATCCAGATTTTAATATGCTTGGGCCTAACCTTTGGATATTATGGCCTCTTTAATGACCAGATTTGTAAACCCTACATGCTAGCACTTATATCCAATAATTGTTTAAACACAGCAAAAGTCCAGAATAAATTAAATATCATTTTAAAATCAACCTATTTCACCAATCCTAACACATCTACATTACCTCCACATTAAATATGGGTGAAAAATTACTTATTCAGTCTACCACCAGTGTCTGATGCCCATATGGTTTGGTGAACCCACCGGAAAGAACCGTGATTCTCCCATCATAGCCCATAGTTTGCAATCACAGTTCTAAATCATTAGCCACAAAGCAGCAAAATCCTAGGCACTAGGTTGCTGTTTCATCTATCGTCACAACACAAACATGGCCATAACCACCATTACTAAAGAGACATAGGATATATCCAAGCTGAAACCTTCCTCCCAGTGGCTCAAAAAATCATACTAACCATACATAAATAAGCATCACTGATGTGCAGCTCAAAAGAGGCCACGTAATTAGTAGCAACCCTACACTCTTCAGAGACAGGTTGCTTGAATGCCATCACAGCATTAGAGAAAACCAAGCATACACAGTGCTACCCAGCAAGCTATGGACTTCCTAAATACTAGTAGGCAGATAGTCCCTTTCATACAGCTGAAAACTAGATAAAATTCCACCCAGCTGTGATTAACAGCTACTCATCTGTGAATGAGGACATTGTTTCTGCATGAAAGAACCATTCTCACCTTTAAAAAGGTGTGGGAGAAAAGTTAATTCTCTTAAATAGCCCAGCCAGTACTTTTTCTCTTGTTTTCTCTATGATTTGAAAAGGCTGATCTACTTCCTGATTAGAGAAGTAGCAACAGAGAAGACACATTAGCTTTAATATAGTCTTCTCTTTAAAAACAATTTATGGCACATTATGCTAGGTCCTATGGGGAATCTAAGAAGACTGGCTAAAATGCATTATTTGCCTCTAAGGGACATAACCCCCCACTCCATAAAGCTGCACTGCACATAACTGATCTTAAGACAGGATATGATGGAGGTTCTGAAGTGGCAAAGCACATGTAGCTGAGGGGATTCCGCAGATTTCACTGATAAATCGGCAGTTGAAACTGGCCTTGGAAGGTGGGTAAGAATGTAGGGAAAGAGAAATGGAAGAAGAGCGTTCCACCTGGAGAACTGGCACACACAGGCTGTAGGGATTAGACACAGTAATGGTTTCTCATCACTGCAGTAAGACTGCTGCATTTGGGAAGCTTTTGCCCCCTTCTTCAAATGGTCTCCCAGAAGTTCTGACCTGCCTCAACATTTACCACTTTATTAGCGTCCTTTTAGGGTAGAGATTGTTTTACTTATCTTGCTAGTCCTATTGCTCATAATGAAATAATTTTTAAATACTAGGTGTGAACTCAAAACTTGTTACATAAAAGTATAGTTTACAGGGCAGCAATGTGATTTCCCATGGTCTGGTGGGTTCTTAGATCTAGCCTAAGCCATGTCTGGTGCCACTGACATAAAAGTGGCAGGTCACCAAGTCTATTTCTCGCCTAAGACCATCCTGCATATCAGACATTTACATTACGATTCATAACAGTAGCAACATTATAGTTATGAAGTAGCAATGAAAATAATTTTATGGTTGGGTCACAACATGCAAAACTGTATTTAAAGGGGCAGAAGGTTAAGAACCACTGCGAGTTTAGCAGTGGTCAGCAAACTGTGCCTTGGGAGCTACATGCAGCTCTTTGGCCCCTTGAGTGTGGCTCTTCCACAAAATACCGACTTCTGCGCATGGGCCACGAAGTTTCAGTCACACTGTACATGCGTGCCCACACGTGGTATTTTGTGGAAGAGCCACACTCAAGGGGCCAAAGAGCCGCATGTGGCTCATGAGCCGCAGTTTGCCGACCACTGGGAGGGAGGTGAGGAGCCTGGGAGTTTCCTGAGGGACAGCTATCCTGAGAGAAGGAACCAAGCATTCTAACTTTGGTGCAGTCACAAGAATAAATAACATCATCAAAGGGAAGAGATCATTACAACAAGTTCTACTAGCCCTAGCCAGTTTTGCTCAGTGGATGGAGCATTGGCCTGCGAACCAAGGGTCCCAGTTTTGATTCTGATCAAGGGCACTTACCTTGGTTGCAGGCTTCCCTCCGGCCTGGGCCCTGGTCAGGGTGCATGCAGGAAGCAAGCAATCGATGTGTTTCTTTCACATTGATGTTTCTCTCTGTCTTTTCCTCTCTTCCACTCTCTCTAAAAATCAATGGAAAAAAAAATATCCTCGAATGAGGATTAAAAAAAAAAAAGGTCCTACCATTTGTCAGTTTTGCTTCTTGACTCAACCCTGTCCGTGTCCCTAATTGAATTCATTCCTTGGTCCCAGAAGGCACTTTAAGCAGATGCTTCTCAAACTGAAATTTGTATATAAATCACTTGTTGCTCTTATTAAGCAGCAGATTCTGATTCATGGGCCCTGAGATCCCGCATTTCTAACAAATCTGCCAAATGTTGCTGGTCCAGGGACCACATTTTGAGTAGTAAGGGTTTACGTATAGTCCTAAAAAGCTACTTCAATAAAAATTTGGTAAAATGTGGAACACAAATGGCACTACTGAGGACCCCCTCATAGGAGAGAAGGGGACCATCCCTGCTGCTTCTCCACAGCCCACCGCAGTGCTTGGCATGCCAGAGCTCTCAGGACCTCCATGGCAGCACCCTGGGGGAGGCAGCAGTGCCAGGGCACTCAGCAATATCTAGCCTATGAAGGTTACAGCAGGGGAATGGGAAAGATAATGGTAGCTGACTAATAGTTAACTGGTTTTGTTCATAGTATATGTAAAACCTCACCTGAACTCTCAATAGAATTTGGGGAAACCTTTCAGGAGATTAGGGTCCTATGTGAGCAGGTAGAGACAAGTACCAATGAAATCTGGATTTTTACTGACTGTTATTGTGACCCCATCTACAGGAGAGTAAATCAAGAACATAAAGATTTTACTTACTGGAAGATATGAATGTTTGGATATTTCTGGATAGATCAACTTAAGGTCTTAGGAAAAGATATTATCTTTTCATGTAAACATCCCATGATTCTACCATTCCATCTGGGCCAAAACACAGAATTGGATACATATGAAGAAAATGCTCTTCTTCTTCTTCTTTTTTTTTATTGCTAAAAGTATTACAAAGGGTATTACATATGTGTCCTTCCCCCCCCCCCCCCCCGCCCTTGACAAACCCCTGGCCTCCCTTACCCCCCAGGGTCTTAAGTCCATTAATTATGCTCATATGCATGCATACAAGTCCTTCGGGTGATCTCTTACCCCCCTCCCTCCTGCCCCCCAACCCTCCCTGGGCTTCCCGCTGGAGGTTGAAAATCAGTTGGAGGCAGGCCTGCCTCTTTATTTATTATTTTTCAAAAATTTTTAAAGGTCTTTATTATCCATGAATGAGAGCCAACATGGGGGAATTTTTCTTCATTGACTGGGTTGGTTCACTTAGGATAATGGCCTCCAGGTCCCTCCCTGCCGGTTGAAATGGGAAAAGGTCCCTCTGTTTTAGAAAGCATAGTATTCCATTGTGTAGATGTACCACTGTTTTCTAATCCATTCATCTACTGATGGGCACTTAGGCTGTTTCCAGATCTTAGCTATGGTGAATTGTGCTGCTATGAACATATGGGTGCACATATCCTTTCTGATTGGTGTTTCTGGTTTTTTGGGATATATTCCTAGAAGTGGGATCACAGGGTCAAATGGGAGTTCCATTTTTAGTTTTTTGAGGAAACTCCATACTGTCTTCCATAGTGGCTGCACCAGACTGCATTCCCACCAGCAGTGCACAAGTGTTCCTTTTTCTCCACATCCTCTGCAGCACTTGTTGTTTGTTGATTTGTTGATGATAGCCAGTCTGACAGGTGTGAGATGGTACCTCATTGTTGTTTTGATTTGCATCTCTCGGATGATTAGTGACTTTGAAATGCTCTTTTTCTTGAGGGTTAAATATTATTGAGGAATATTGCTATCTAATCATTTAAAAACAACCTCACAATATGCAAAAAAAGAAATACATTTGGAACATCAGTAATAGTTGTATAGTATGATAGCTTTACAGGTGATTTTTTTTCTATTTTTCATATTTTTGAACTTTTATAATTATAACATATTTTCATTTTGATAAAGAAGCCTGACAGCTACCTTTCTAGAAAATTAGCACAATGTAATCTCCACATGTATTATGAACATTTTTTTCTTATTATAAATGCAATGCTTGATCATTATAAACGATTACAAAATTACAGAAATATATAATATAGAAAGTGACAGCCCATGGGTAGTTCCAATATATATTTTAAATTTAATTTGATTCATAATATCACTATTAAATTTTGATAACCTAATGAATTGACTTTTGAATTATGGTACATTCTCTGACTAATTTATATACCTCCTCCCCTGGAATGTGTGGAAAATACAAAGACAGCTTTTTAAAAAACTATAATAATAAAAGTGTAATATGCTAATTAGACTGGATGTCCTTCCGGACTACCTTCTGGAAGAAGCCTGGGTCCTGGGTGAGAGGGAAGCTGTTGCCAGCAGCCGGGGAAAGGAAGGCCTACTGCATGGATTTCGTGCATCAGGCCTCTAGTATTTATATAATTGCTTAAAATTTTATTGAAATGTAATACAAACTTAATGTCCTTACAGTGTTACTTCACCTTGTCATCTCCCTAATGATTAATAAAAGAGAAAGGGTTCTCTTCTGGACTTAATTCTAAACAAGAAATGTTTATCTTTAAAATATCTTTAGGGGGTTCTTTTTATCCCCTGTATTGTGCACATATATTCCTCATTAGTTTAAAAGCCTCATGGGAAATGGGCCTAAGTCTTAGTCATCTTTATATGTCCCTGAGCATTTAGTAGAGTGACTTGCCCATGGAAAGCACCCAATAAATTATATTGACTGAACAACTTAAAAGGAAAAGAAACTTAAACATTGAGAGTTGTCGATTGTCAAGGAAGAAACAATGGGCAGAGCCAGATGAGTACTTCGAACTTTAGAAAAGCAGATTTTAAGTTTCTATAAATCATGGAGAGGGAGAAAGCCAGGAATTCCATGTCATGAATCTTTAAAAGAAAAGATAGCATTTAACACAATCAGGGGCACTGAGTGCATTCTTAAATGTTTACAGATGAAAGAGTGAATAAATGAAGTAATTGATCAAAATAGCAAACTGATGGGCTTTAAAAGCTAAGGGCACAAGTAATTCTGGTGACTAAATGAGAGATGGCATCTACAGAAACCCCTATGCCTACACACATATCCTGCAGCCCCTACTTCCAGGCTCGGTGCAGCTTTCCTTTCCTCTGAAGCATGTTTTCTGACTTTTCAGTCTGGGTTTGGTATCCCCACCTTTGTGCTCCTTGGTTATAGGAATTCTTTCCACACCTTTGTAACTGCTTGCTTATCTGTGCCTTCTCTCTCAGTTCATGAGCTCCTTGAAGGCACTTGTGTTGTGCTGTGGAGTTGCCATCATCTAGTATAGAAGAGGAAGTAGCAGGTCATCAATAGATATCCATTCGCTGTGAAGGAACAAGTAAATGGTCAAACATTTAATGGGCAAACAAAAATATGGAAGGCAAGTATATGAGGAGACTAAAAATGTAAAATACATTATCAGGAAGCATAAACTTTCATGTGTGTTGGGGGTTATTAATAATAGCCAATATGTGGAAGTAACCTAAGTATCCATCAGTGGATGAATGGATAAAGCAATTGTGTATTTATATACATGCGTATACAGTGGAATATTATTCAGCCGTAAAAACAAATAAAATTTTGCCATTTAGGAAAACATGGATGGATCGCAAGGGCATGTGCTAAGTGAAATAAGTCCAACAAACTAAAACAAATATTGTATGTTCATTATTATATGTGGAAGCTAAAAAAGAAAACAACAAACAAAAACAAGCTTATAGATACAGAAAGCAGAGTGGAGGTGGCCAGAGCAGGAAGCAGGTGAAGGAGGTGAATGATCAGAGAAAAGGGTAAAGGGAGTCATATATAAAGGGCTATATATACATCTGGAAATGAAAAGGACAATTTTTATAAGAAAAAAACCTGATTTCAAGACTCACTCTAAATTTAATCAAGACAGTTTTGAGTTGTCATAAATATGAACATATAGTACACCAGCATAGAGTTTAGAAATAAATCTATACATATATTATCATTTGATTTTCAATAAGTGTACCCAAAGTAATTTTTAAAAATCACACTGAAACATTGTATTAACAATAAAAGCTTCTTAAGAGTATGCCTAAAAAATTAACAAACATTTTCTTACATGAAGTTCTGAGAATCGAAATGAAAGGTAGGAAACAGGTAAAAGTACAGGACTACTCAATCATGGTGTATGTTGTCTAAAGAATATGCCAGGCAAGCAGGTTTATCAAGAATCAAATTTTTTTTTATAATTAGATAAAATTTTTAATGTCATCAATCCTATACTCATCATAAGCAGTTGCCTTAATAAAGCAGTTTTGTTTCTTTAAAAAAAATAAAGAATATGCCAAGTCCTTGGCATCATTGGTTTCAAAAGTATTGAGATATAATAAAAGTATAAATCTACACATTTTAATTAAATCAAATGTCAAATTCTCTGTTCTATTAATTATTGACCTGATGATAAAAGAACTGTATTTGAGAAAAGTATTTTCATTAATAATTTGTTAACATATGATACTTCTGTCGAATATTTTGCATCATATTTATTGTACTTTTATGAGATCTGATCTGCACCAACAAATTGACAGTGGCAATAAAAATTGACCACAAAAGTTTGAACAACCAGGACAACTGAAACATATGCCCATATTAGGGTTGAAGAAGATGTAATGATGAAGTCCACCCAGTACTTGACCATAAAGAAACTCACCTGTAACAGGAAGGTCTAGGAGGCCCTTTTCTCTGGGGAGCTCTGTAGGAAGGGGCTGGTGGTGTGAAGGTGCTGGGACTGCCTCTGATACCTGCACTTGAGAGCAGCATAATTCCTGAAAAGGAGGCATCTCTAAGTAGTGGCAGTATGGAAAATGGGCTCTGGATGATAGCTTGTAAGGGAAAGGGAGAAGTATTTATGGTATTCGGCAGATTGGTCTTGGCACATTAGAAACCACAGTGTAGGAGATAAGGTTCTACAAAAGACAAACTGAGAACTCACAGAAGAAGAAGGAATGGAAGATGGAACTGGTGGATTTCTGTTTAAACCTGGCCAAGCAGGAGGTGCTGGACCTGAGGAGGATGGCCTGGAGCATGCTCAGGAGGCAGGTGTTGCAGATGGAGAGGCCCCTCATCACCTTGTTCATGTAGAAAAGCACCTAACATTGGAAGACATTCTGAAAGTTCAGTGACTCACAGAGGTCTGGAGACACAAGAACAATATGGTGAGGAGCACCTTCTGTGGACCAGGGCTCAGTGAGATGGTCAGGTCAGGTGGATGGCCTTAGGCCTGAGATCCAGGAGTGGAGGAGAAGTAGGAATGTGTGAGCTGAGAGTCCAATGCCAACTTGGAACAAAAGGCATTTGTTAATGGTAACATAAGTAGAAAGTGACCGTCTTAGAGGGGAAAAAAAGGGAAACATTTCATATTTTAGAAAAAAATAGACCTCCCATCATCATTATTTGTTCACATAATAAAATTAACATTGCCATCATCATTTTAATTTTACCCATCTATTCTTAATTCTATGTCATAACATTTTAATAATACAAACTTGGCATGAGTTTAGACACCAAATAATTCATATATATCAAATACCATCCACAGTCATACCTACATCGGGTACAATGACCTACACATTTTTTATAACCTGGGCTTACTTTTTAGCAAGCACTTCTTTACTTTCTGCATTCCTTCATATCTTATTCACAAGCTAGTATAGTGTTGTGCATATAAAAATAAATCATCAGTATTTGTACAAATGAACTAAGCATATTTTATGCTAATAGAAAAAGAATCAACAAAGAGATTTCGGGGGGGGGGGAGTTCTGTTTAATCTCTCCCACATCATGTCTCTTCGATATTTTTCTTTTTTCTTCCATGCTCTGCTCCACATTTAATGCCCTTGTAATTACTTGTCCATCCTTATAATTTGGGATAATCTCTCTATTGTAGAGTCAGCAGATTACTAACCTTGATTCCATCTTCACCTTAATTCCCCTTTTTTCATTTTACCCAATGTGTCAGTGATCTGGGGTATGAGATGTGGACATTTTTTGGAAACTGTAGCTCCTAAAAATGACTCTGGCTCTCTCCTACTTTAGTTTCAACACCAAAGACCCCCTATGTAAAATCTCTTCATTTCAGAAGGGGATTGTTAAAGCCCTCAATTTTCAAGAGGACAAACACATTTTAAAAACACACATTTAGTTATATGTGTGGAACCTCTTATATTGAGAAAATTTGAAAATATAGTAAACAAAATATAAAATTTGATGAATAGCAAATAATCCTTTGTACAATCAAGATATTTGCCATTTGTACTTTCGTCCTCTAGCTATGCCTATATTTTCTCCTCAATAGTCCCCTACAGGCTGAATCTTCATTACATACAATTCTAGTAAGAGTATGGAAGATTATAGCTTTCAAAAGGAATACAGTTTTTGTGACTGAATTAAAGATCGCTGTACATAAACTTAATGTATCCTAGGGATATTATAAATCATCTACTTTCAATCAGCCGTAGGAAATGGCAATAGCAGGTATTGTGACTTGTTATGAAAATTGATATATGCATAAATATACCTCATACGAATTCAAATGCAGAAGGAATAAGAATACATCAGTAGTTAATATTTCTGTGTATTCAAGGGTAAACAAGTCTTAATGCCTGAAGTATATTAAAAGTAGAGGTAGTAAAATAATCCCTTTATAAAAGCCCTCTTGTTAGTTTTTAGGAGGGACTGTCTTCTGGGAGTGCCTTGTTAAGCCACCTCTTGGAGCCAGGTGTTCTGTACTTAGTCACTGAAATGTTGGAGGAGGGGGAAGAGGAAGGGTGAAGGGAAGGGTTCTTGGATAATATCTCCATACCTAGAAGAAAGTTTTACGTTATAACTATAGGTCTATATGGATTTTTTTTAAAGTTCCTGTGTTTATTGTGGACAAGTTTCTTTATTTTGCAACACTGGAACTTTTTAGATGTCCTGAGGTGACAATGTCTAATAAAAAGTAGAGCTAATGAATTAACCAATTTGTAAATATCTTTTTGTTATAATTGTTAGAAAAAAAAAGCATCTTGGACATGGAGTTGTTGAACCATCTCAAAAATGGACATCAGAACTTGTTCATGTGCAGAGTGTGTGTTCATATTCACATTGTGGTGATAACCACTGATGTGCAAGCATCTCTTTAGGCTGTGCTATAGGAATATGTTGTTAAGTAGTTCAGTCAAAACTTGCCTCCTTGCTAATATTTTAAAGTTTAAACCATAATTCTCTTGAAAGCATTATACTTTGTGTACTCTTGCTTTGGGTCTCATTCTTAATGGAACATTAAGGGAACGCAGTCTTTTCATTGTAACTTTGTGAATATCTTTTATCTAGAGGTCTGTTGCTGTTTTTGTCCTTTATGAAATTTTTGTCATCAAGAAAAGCAGGATTACATTTTCTTCCAGGTTGAGTTGGTGTGGGGTATTCTTGGTTATCATAGCTCTGCCCACCTGGCGTGGCTCAGTGGTTGAGTGTTGACCTATGAACCAGGAGGTCATAGTTCAATTCCCGGTCAGGGCAAATGCCCAGGTTGCAGGGTTAATCCCCAGTAGGGAGCGTGCAGGAGGCAGCCGATCCATGATTCTCTCTCATCATTGATGTTTCTATCTCTCTGTCCCTCTCCCTTCCTTTCTGAAATCAATTTTAAAAATTCTTTTTAAAAAGATTTAAAAAATACTCATAGCTTTGAGACTTTGAAATGGTAAACATTCATGATGTGTGAGAAAGCATGATACATAACTGTACCATCTTAATTACACAAAAATGGAAGCTTATTGTGTAGATCACTTAGAAGAACACGTAAGACTGTTAACTGCTTGTGATTAAGGAAGGCTTTGTTCTTTGTTTGTGTTTTTCAGTTTCCTATATATTCACAGGTTAACTTTTAAAAACTAAATGTTACTTTAAAAGCCAAAAAGAATTTTTTAAAAAAGAATACATCAGTTTTTTAGATTGCATCATTTCTCTGGAGACATAATCACAACTGCCAAAAACTTGTATCTAACTTCAATAATGGCCACTTCTATTACTTCAACGGACAAATATTAATTTGTGATTCTTAATTTAGATGTATGCTTCAATGAAAAAGCAGAAATAATACTTTTTAATATTCCCCTCACCCACAAAAAACAACCTGGCCATTTTCTAACCAAAGGAAAAGTGTGATTTCTTAAAAGAGACGTTAGTGTCTTAATTATATGCAATTATACTATAATTATTTTTCTTAAAATGAGAGCAGATCATTGCATAGACTTTTCTACATTGCCTTTAAACACATTCATCATCATCATTATCTCACCACCACCACCACTACCACTACCACCACCACTACCACTACCACCACCTACAGACACAGAACTTCTAAACAATACGTTTCGCCCTGACCGGTTTGGCTCAGTGGATAGAGCGTCGGCCTGCGGACTCAAGGGTCCCAGGTTCGATTCTGGTCAAGGGCATGTACCTTGGCTGAGGGCACATCCCCAGTGGTGGGTGTGCAGGAGGCAGCTGATCGATGTTTCTCTCTCATCGATGTCTCTAACTCGCTATCCCTCTCCCTTCCTCTCTGTAAAAAAATCAATAAAATATATTTAAAAAAATAAAATAAACAATACGTTTCTTGGTCAGCATCCCTGGACTCCTGGGAACACACACGCTGCGTACTGAGTGTGAAAATGGATTGATTTCACCTGGTCTCTATTGACCATATCCTTATCTGCAGAGATATTTACCCTTTGACAATGCTATAAAATTTATTATCTAAAAACACAAAAATGTTCCGTAACCATTTAGAGATAAATAAAGAATGCGTTTTGAAAAGTCCCTGTGTATTTAACTTGTAAAGACCTTTAAAGGATGTCTAAGGGAAACTAATTCTAAAAATCTCATAACTAAAGGCAAACTATGGTATTGAATATGGGTCTCTATTTATTCTCCATGTTTATTCTTATCTTAGAGTTAACTACCATATTAATGAAAGTTGATCATACTAATTTAAGAATAAAAAGAAAGGGAGGGGAGGGAAGAAATAAAATATAATCGAGCCAAGAAATTAGAGAGAATTCTTTTTAAAAAGTGAAATTTAACATCTTTCAAATTCTTATGAATTTACCATGATCTATCAGAGATCTATGCCAGAAGAGAAACTAATAGTTTTAAAATAATTGCTATGTATCATGCACTGTGCTAAACAGCTGACATCTTGTTTCCTCCTATTCATTTAAAAACAGTTGTACTCTACAGGTGAAGTTCAGTAAGATACCTCAAGAGTAGAAGTTGCTAAACACAATAATGAACTGAGTCAGGACAGTAGACATTTTCTAGAACAAGTAAGTTTTGAGTTGATTTGGGGCTCAGAAAAAAAAATTAAGAAAGGTTGGAGCTGGATAAAGTTTCTCCTGTGAATCAGGAAATTGCCAAGTATTGTTTGTCTAAACTATTGATCTGCACAACAGGTGTCCAGAGGTTGAAAAGCTCCTGTGTGTTTAACTTGTAAAGACCTTCACTTTAAAGGATATTTGATTATGCCGAGGATGGTGATTAATAGCTGGGAGTGATGAAGGTCTCCCCCTCAGTGCAGTGCTGTGATTCAAAGCTTCCTATGACCTCTCTACACAGATAGCCACCTTGCTACATTGAATAGATTCCCAGCCAGAGACTTCAAAATTGCAAAGTTTGCATCCATTTCTGTTGAAATCTATCGCTGGATCTAAGTGAAACCCTCTTCTCACCCTTCACACATTCCAATTTGTCTTGTTCTTTTTTGACTCATTGATCCAACTCCAAAGAAACCATTAGGAAAACCCTTTCCCAACTCCATTCTCTACCATGAACTTGAATTGTAGCCTTTAATTTTATTTCTATGAATCCTCCTATTAGATTTACACTCTACTCAAATAACTATTAACTAATGGACACATCTTTGTCACCTATAAAATGGAAGAATTGTTTTAATTCATATCTTTCAGGCTTTGCTCCTCTAGATCCTAGGGGTTCATAGGATTAATTCACATGATAGGGTGTTGGAGGCATGACAAACAGCAGAGGCATTCTTCAGCCAGAGACTTCTTGAATGGGGGCAGCTCTGCTTTCTGTTCACATATTAACTGGACTTCTTCACATGATTTTGTTGTAATGTACCCCGTGAATCACAGAAGGACGCCTCAAGAAGTCAAATTAAAGAGTCACATTTATTGCAATCCGGGACTATGAGGGGTCATTCCCAAATCTCATAGTAATAAGATGGTGGCAAAACCATACTTATATAGGCAAAAATCACAAAGGTATTGATTACATCCCAGGGTTTGGAATGAGGACCCTGGTTTGCACAAAGCAGTTACAGAATCGAGATTGAGCTGATTAGTTATCTACAAAGATTATTTATAGTTTTGGGTCTTTGGACTTCTGAGTTGACAGAAACACATTATTTAGAGCCCTCGGGTCTTGGGACCACTGAGTTGACAGGGAAACATTATCTGGAACCCTCAGGTCTTGGGATAATTGTGCTGTCCTGTTCCCAGGTACAGAGGAATTTGCTTTCTAAAACCAGTAAGATCACAATCAATGGGATAGTCACATTACAATCAATGAGGCATTCAATCGAATGGGATGATTTATACAATTCAGAAAATCAAAATAACCTGTCCATTGTTAAACAAAGCAAATAGGTACCATACTTCAATTTCATTAGAAGTGATCTGATGCTAGAACAAATTTGAAAACCATTGGATCAGGTTCTTTCTATCTCAAATAGTCTAAGATATTAGACTATTATTAATTATACACTATGATTCTTCAACCTTAACTACTCTAACAGAGGAAAGGACTGTTTCACATTTTGCTGTGTTTAGAGACTTAGAAACAGAAAGGTTTCTAGGAGAGTAATCTGTGGGTAATACACATGCACTCATAGGAACTGATTCTGACAAAAGGGCTTCGGGGGATAAATTCCTTTCTCATGAAATCATTCACAATCACTCCTCAGGTACTAGAGAAAAAACTCATGTAACTATTTTCCTTGGCACTTATTGACCCTGTTAATTTGATGTGCAGGGCACCCTGTTGGTTAATTCTGTTCAGAACCAAAGAGTAAGGTATAAGCTTAGCTCTCCCTTCCTCCCCGACCACCCCACTCCCGTGGCAGCTCCTCCCATTCTGGCTGAGGACATGATAGAGCAGAACTGACATTTACAATACCTCTTAGGTCACAACTCAAAGTTGCCAGGGTTCCTCGAAATCTACCCCAACATCTAGAGGATGGTCACCAGACAAGAAGTAGAATGTGCCCCTTCTCAGCTTTTGGTGCTGTGGAGAGCAGTCCAGTTTTCCCTTGGTGACTGCATAGCTCACAGGGGTCCTCCTGGCAGGACCTGCTGCCTCAACACCTAGAGAGCATGCCTGCTGGGTACCGTATACTATGTGCTGTGTATAAATCAGGGTGGATGGGGGGGGGGGGCAGAGTGTTTTATTATAAACTTGATTCTATTTTGAGCTCCTTCGAAGAAAGAATGTCAAAGGTTCAAATTGTTATTATTAGAGTCACTAATGTGAATAATTGTAATGCTTTCTGGAGACAGTTCCTTAGGATGGTAAAGGAGCAGCATTGTATTACCTGAGCTCCCCTATCCATCTGCTTCCAGCCTCACCCCTCATATTCCATCCCCTGCTTACAGAGTGATCTATCTCAAATGTAAATGCGAACATGCCATCTACTGATAAATCAGGCTTAAATACGAGCATCCCTTTTGTGGACATTTGAACTCCCAGGGAGTGTGATTTAAATTCACACTATCCAGGCTGTTAAGGTATTTCTTAAGAATAACATTATAAGGTGAAGGTAGGGAGAGTGCTGGAAGTCAGGGGAGGAAATGAGGAGGCTCTTTGCCTAGAGGCTAAGGATGGAGAGGGATGGAAACCTGGAACCTAGTACCCAACTGGCTCAAGATGAGCCTGTCTGACTGGACAAGCATTCAACATGGCCTGTGCCTGCTTACCTTTTAGTACCTTTCTGGGTAGTCTCAGAATCAGAGCAATAAAAAAGGGGGTTCTTTAAAATGGACCAGAAATGGCCTGGCTGGGTAGCTCAGTTGGTTAGAGTATCATAACAATACAACAAGGTTGCAGGTTCCATCCCTTGTCAGGGCACATGCAAGAAGCAACCAATGAATGCATAAATACGTGGAACAACAAATCTATGTTTCTCTCTTTCCTTCTCTCCCTTCTCTCTCGCTAAAATCAATTAAAAAAATTTTTTCATATGTGCCAGAGAGGTTTCTTCTCGATGAGATGCATGTTATCACTAGGCCCAGTCAAACCTCACCACAGGCATCTAGAGCAGGCACACAACACTCCCTAGAATGATCTTTCTTATCTTTCCTTCCCCCACCCCCCAACTCAGCCTTCCAGGAAGCCACACTATGGCAAAAAAAACTTCCCCAAAGTAGTTTATTCACTTCTCAATCCAGGCCTTTACCTTTCATTAACCTGCTAAAGAGTCAGATGTGCTCACCCACCTACATCGAGTCCCCATGTCAGAGCTGCCAGACACAGCTGTAGATGGATAAACTATGCCACCTTGAACCATTGGTCTGGGCATAGCCATGAAAGTTCCATCTCTGCATCTAGCCACTAAGAGCAACCTGGAGAAACCACCACCAGAGGCTTAAATTATCTGCTACTAGAAATTAAAATCATCCTGGGGACTTAAGGGACACATTAGCCCGTGACAATCATTCTTACACTCCTATGTCCAGACAACATGGAACTGTGATATGGTAATAGGAACAAAAAAATCTGTCCATCAAGTCTATGTTAGCTGCTTTTCTCATTTTTAAAAGTATGTGTATGTATGTGTTTAGGGTGGGAGGTGGAGGAAATGTGAATATTTGTCCTGCTTAGTTTACAGGAGTTGTTGGAAGTACTAAACCTGAGAAATAGTTGGCAGCATGCTACAACTGTTGGATGATGAAAAATATTTTAAATCTCCTATTCCTTGATCACCCAAACATACCAGGTCATGAATTTTATGTGGGTCTAGTAAAACAGTCACTTTGCTTTTCCTATATCTAAAATAATCAAGTGGGCACTGTAGGAGCAAGGCCTGGAAAGACTTTAATCATAGAATTATTGGCCATGTTAGGAAAGGCACCTGGTGTTAGACCCCGTGGGGTCAGACCTGACCTGGGTTCAGGCACCTCAGTACTTGAGTTCTGGCAAGGAAAAAATTCAGAGCCAAGACTCAAAATATAAGAAAACCTTTATTTAGAAAATCACAGAAGTAAAAGTAATTCGTAGAAGAATTGGGCATAGTTAATGGTGTAAGGGCCCTTGGAGCTTGGAAGTGAGGAAGGTAAAGGTGAGATGCCTGGGTGGAAGTGGAGGGGGAAATACGAGGGGAGACATGGGCATACTCTGGGAGGAAGAGCCAGCTGGGTCTCCATCTTAAGAATGGATATTTTTAGGGTCCATCCCAGGAGAAGTGTGGAGATTTTTAGATTTTTAGGGGTGGTCCCAGGGGAAGATTTCAATAGAATATTCTAGGCCTTTTCAGACCAGGCCTGAATGACTGGTTTGAGCCCGGGCAGGGGGTCATTATCTAATGCAACTGGTCCTGAGGTCAGTCATAGGTTGTCACTTGTCTGGTTTAGCTTCTTTTCTGGGTGTGGCGTTTTTTCTAGGGAGAAAAGAAATGGGGGGGGGGGGGGGAGTACAACACCCATGACCAGCAATATAGCAATAGGCAAGGGGATGCAGCAATATGCAAGGAGATGAAAGGTTACCCTGGAGGAGTGAGGTCCCACCCTACAATTGTCCTTTGCCAGGCACCTGGGGCTTTCCTGGTATCCTTCTACACCTGGCCAACCCTTCTTGCTCTGTTCCTGTCTGTCTAACTGCCTACCACAGGACTGTGATATTAAGTGATCCCAGCAAGTATTTTTCGAGTATTTTTTGGGAAGGCCTTTCACTAGCTTTTCCCCACTTTCCTTAGAAACTTGCCCTAAGGCAAGGAGTTTCCCAAGGTTCCACCAAGTCCTATAAACTTCACAAGCTCTATGGGACTAGAACCAGGCAGGAAGGGGCCCTGTATAGATAATGGAGCCAGGGTTTGCCACCCTGTTTGGAAATTGAAGGTCAGGGGTCGTTTAGGGAGAGAGGGCTCCTGGCCTAATTTTGCCTGAGTCACTCCTGGGGCTGGCCCAAATTCCTCTGTCTCCCTCTGGTGAAG
>NW_005871188.1:1733540-1784365 GCF_000147115.1 Myotis lucifugus
CCCAAGAGCTCGGGGGCGCGGAGCCCCTCGCCCGGGGAGCCCGGGGGAGGAGGAGGACGAGCTGGCCCGCCGCTGCAGGGGCTTCATGGCCTCGCCCGTGACCGACCTGCGCGAGCTGCGAAGGAGGCCGGGCGACATGAAGACCAAGATGGAGCTGCTGATCATGGAGACCCAGGCGCAGGTGTGCCAGGCCCTGGCCCAGGTGGATGGGGGCGCCGGCTTCTCCGTGGACCGGTGGGAGAGGAAGGAAGGTGAGGAGGTCGGCGCCGAACGGGAGGTGAAGCTGGGCTGAAGGGGTCGGGCTTTAGTTTGCTGCCGTAAAATGACTCGGAAGAGGGTGTGAGAGTAGGAAAGGGGGACCTGCCAGGTAAAAAGGGAACCGTTACAGAGATTGGCACCGAAAGGGTCTTCAGCCCTCTTCTTGCAGGTGTGGAACCAGATGTGCTGTCACGCTAGCCCTGGGCATTTCAAAATCTTTGCAATTTTTTAATGGCGTTTTTTCGTAGAGGTCTTAGGGTTATTTTAGCCAACAAGCGTGGATGTCCAAATTTGTCATTGCGCATAGATTTCCCCATATTTCATCTCTTTTTCTTGGTGTATTTATACCTTCCCCCCCTTTGGAAATGGAACGAGAAACTTGGCTCCTCTTTGCTACGTGCCAGCCAGACTCCTCCAGCTAAGGGTGTCATTGTGTGATGTCACTCACACAAGTTGCACAAGAACTATTTGATTGGTTTGTCAGTAGTTCCACAAAATGCACCAGGCTTGAACCCACCCCCCCACACATACCTTGATCATAAACTTGAAGGATTTCTGGCTTTTCTACAGCAACTTCTTATCAGCTGGTTTGGGGCTGTGATCCTGCCACATTTATATTAAGTGAAGTTAAACCTGGTTTTCATAGTGTTTTCCATCTTGTAATGTTTTCAAGCGAAGGCCATTGAACCAGGATACAAAACCTCAAGTACTAGACTAGCTGTGTGACCTTCTGAAGGTACTTAACTTTTTTTTTCCTCTGTTTCCTCACCTATGAAATAATATATGAGGGTATTGTAAGGATTAAATGAGGTAAATATATGTAAGTGCTTAAAAAAGCAGGAAACAAATGTGTTCTTGGAGAAGGTGTTTTACATTTCTGTGCCTCAGTTTTCTTATTTGTAATATACAGTTGTACTGGATCATCTAATGTCCTATCCAGCTCAAAGAAGTCTTAGAAGTAAAACAAGCTAAACATGAATCTTTATGACAGCTACTCTTGTAGTAACTCTAGTGTTTTAAAAAACAAACAGACCGGCTACTAATAGTAAAGCTCATATACATAAATGTACTGGGTCTCACTCAATTTAGAGTTCCAAATCCCCAAGTGATCGAATACTGTTTTTTAGTTTCCTGTAAACAAAACGAAAAGACAAACACTAAGAAAAAAACAATTGAAACAATATGGAGCTCTTAAATTCAGTAATAATAAAAGTTTTCAAATATATCCATTCCTGTTTTTAACCTTAGTTTTCTCTCATATATCATAACCAAAGCAGTAGTATTTGAAAGGAAAATGTTCTGGTGATTTATTTTATTTCATTTTATTTATTTTTTTGTTGTTAATCTTCACCCAAGGATATTTTTCCCATTGATTTTTAGAGAGTGGAAGTGAGGGGGAGAGACAGAGAGAGAGAAACATGGATGTGAGAGAGACACATCGATTGGTTGCCTCCCTCGTGTGCTCCTCCGTCAGGGATGGAGCCTGCAGGTCAGGGATGGAGCCTGCAACCGAACTAAATGCCCTTGACCGGAATCCAACCGGAGACCCTTCAGTCCGTAGCCCAATGCTCTAACCACCAAGCAACCGGCCAGTGCGCAGTGTTTTACTTTAGATGACGGCATAAAAATGTAGAAGAAGTATTCAATTATGTGATTTGAAGAAATGATATGTGCCTACTATCAGTAGCAAATGTCATAAAGCTAAGCTAATTATCTAATTTTATTGCACCTGAAAATGATAAATATACAGATATTGAAAATAGAGGAGGAGAATAAGTCCCAGTCCCATCACCTCTTGCAAGGGTGTGTTGTTTTTTTTCAATTTTGCATTTTATTTTCTGTTTTTCATTCTTTGCTCATTTTACATTTCTATAAACAGGAGGTGGGGGCATCAGCTGTGTACTTCAAGATGGGCATGTTTTTGAGAAGGCAGGGGTGAGCATTTCTGTCGTTCATGGACATCTTTCTGAGGAAGCAGCAAAGCAAATGAGAAATAGAGGAAAAAATCTGAAGACTAAAGATGGTAAGCCAGTCTCAGTTGCCTTTAGTAGTTGCTGCAAGCTGTTCTTGCCCACAGGTTTTATTTGTAAAATAAATATTGCTTCTGTAAAAAGCCATTTGGGTGCATATGTCCCATAAGCATGTTCACGATTACTTTTTTTTTTTTATTATATTTTAAGAAACAAATTAAAAAGCAGCTTTTGAAAACTGATCCCAAAACCATGTTGGGGGTACTTTGTATCAAGCCAAGTGATTGAGAGCAGCTCACTGTGTGTTTTACTTTCCAGGTAAATTGTCATTTTCTGCTATGGGTGTGAGCTCCGTTATCCACCCCAAGAATCCTCATGCTCCTACCATCCATTTCAACTACAGATACTTTGAAGTAGAAGAAGCCGATGGTATGTATGTCTGGAGCTGTGGAAAGTACTACTGTGCCAAATGTGTATTTAAAGGTAGAGGACATAACATCTAACAGCGAGAGAGAATAAATACAATTTTAACTAGGTTTTTCAGGAGCCATATGATGGCTTATTCCTTAGCAGGTGCAATGGATTATGCACTGGACATGAAAACGGGATTGGCTCAACTCTGGTTGCTCCATATTTCCTCCTACACAGAAGGAACAATTGAATGAACCTGAGCTTAAAGTGCACACAGGGTTCTTTGCAAATATAAACCCACCCAAAGGAAAACCTCGTGTGCAAGATTAAGTTGAAATTGAGAACTTGCTTTTGGAAAATATCTTCCACATGCATAACTTTGCTAGTCACCAGTGCACTGTAGGATGGGATGCACTTGATCCTGCCTCATTATGCATGTGTAATTCCAGCCTAGGAATCCCGTTAGCTGAGCCAGCTCTTACACCTGTCAGAGCGCCTGTGCAGTGCCACGCTACTCCTCTTCATGTCTCTGTAGGTGATGGCATTTAAAGTCAATGTATTTAACTTTTCATTTTGAAGTTGCTTATGTTTAAAAAATTGGCAACTGGTACTGACAATCTATAGACCTAACTAAGCACATGAAATAGTTATTCTCAAACTATTTGAGTTGTCTCCCTCAGCAAGTATTTTTCCCCTTTCTGGGGGGAAGGGGAGATGGTATTTAATATAGGCAGCATAAGAATCTCCTGTTTTTTTGTGTGTTTTGTTTTGTTTTTAAATAAGCTATAGATGCCTGTTTTTAAATAAGCTATAGAACCAAGAGGATGCCGTCCATTTTGCTTTTATTTTATTTTTTTTTTAAATTGTGACCAACAGAGGCATTTTAAGTTTCTCATGTGATTTTAATAGGTAGCCAGAGTTAAAATCTACTGCCTGGTCCACCTGTGGTGTTTGATCATTCCCTGCCCTGTGTATCATTTCCCTGCCTAGTTCTACTCTCACTTTTTAGTTTCTTCTTTCCTGTCCAGGCCTTACAGGCCATTTAGAGCTAATTTCAGTTGGTTTTATTTATTTCTTTCTTTATTTTTTGAGAGAGAGAGAGAGAGAAAGGTGGGAGGTGGAAGAGAGAGAGAGAGAGAGAAAGGTGGGAGGTGGACATTGACTGGGGATCGAACCCACAATCTTGGCATATCAAGATGACACAACCCAGCCAGGGTCCAGTTCAGTGTTTTTGATTATCACCCTTTTCATGCTTAATAAAGTTAGCTGATAAATTAAGTTTGCTAATACAGTGAGTAATGTGATGCATCTCAAAGTCCAGAGTCCAAGTCACATTTACATGTCTTGATTTGGTAGGTAACAAGCATTGGTGGTTTGGTGGGGGAACTGACCTTACTCCCTCGTACTTGAACCAAGAGGATGCCGTCCATTTTCACAGAACTCTAAAGGAGGCTTGTGACCGGCACGGCCCAGATCTCTACCCTAAATTTAAAAAATGGTAGGTCATGATACTTAAAGTATATTTGTTCCTCACTAAATACCATTTTTTAGCTGATGAAGGTTGAACTATTTCATTGCCCCCTAGAATTGGGATACCAGTTTTAAGTGGTTTTCATAAGTTATTGACTTAGGAATATTTGAATGTCTGCAATAAAAACTGGGTAGCAGTATATTCTTTGATTCCAAATGATTTCGAATGTAAACTTTAAGGTGATCTATGTTTGCAAATCCAAGGCTTTTTAATCCTCTGGTGGGAAATTAAATTTTCTTCCCAGGTGAGAATTGTCTCTCTATTGCCATGGCGATATATGAGGGCATAGGAAGGGCTGGAGAACTATTAGGGACAGATGGAAATGTACCAGAGATGTGTGGCAAGGAGAAAGGTGGAATTGGACACTTTGTGAAAGAAACTCTAAAGAAAAAACAAACAAGAGTTGAGAGGAGACCCAGGATGTTTGGTAGGTATGTAATGGAATCTAAGTATAAGTTGCTTCTGAGGGCAGCGACGCCACTTGTTTCAAGATATACAGTATTAAAACTGGGCTGTTTGTTTCTCTTTCACTAAAGGTCTTAATATCCATATTCTTTAGATAGACATGTATCAAATTGCCTACTTGCTTTGCAGATAAAAGTATAAGTATATTCTACACCGGTGCTAATTGCAGGAGATCCATCTAAAGCCCTTTTTTCATTTTCATAGTTGGACAAAGAGTGAGGACACTGCTGGCCTTAGTCAAGGATGGCACTCCAAGTGGAAACACTCACATTGACGTTCATGCCTTTGTTGTTTCCCTCTGATCCCTGATTTGGCCTTGCTCTGTTTTCCAGGTGTGACGATTACTTTTATATAGCCCATCGTGGGGAGCGCAGGGGCATCGGGGGTATCTTTTTTGATGACCTTGACTCTCCATCCAAGGAGGAGGTGTTTCAGTTTGTGCAGAGCTGTGCCCAGGCTGTCGTTCCTGCTTATATTCCCCTTGTGAAAAAGCACCGTGATGACTCATTCACCCCTCAGGAGAAGCTGTGGCAGCAGCTCAGGAGGGGAAGGTGAGTGACTGAAAGGAGAATAAACCGGCTCATTGTGTAACTGGGGAGAGGGGTGGAGCAGCTGTACTAACAGTGGGTGGTGTGCTATCTTGGGCAGATACTTTTTCAGAGTTGTATTAGTACTCACCCTAATTTCTTTTCATAACCAGATGAATAGTAAATGAATAAAACAACATTGTATAACATAGTATTTTAGAAAGAGCAAAGTGTATTTCATTAGTCTACATAAGAGATTCATAGGAGGCATGTAGTAAGTACTTGATGAATTTAATTCAGCCGATTTCTTTTACTTAGGTTTCAAGCAGTACCCTCCAGCCTTATGCCAACATAATGGGTACCATTTAATGTTTTTGCTGCTTTGTAAGTTTGGAATCACACCTTTTTTCATTCGTCATTAAGGTTTCATGGAGGTTGTTTTAATAAAAATAATCATTTTAGAAATTATTTACACTTAATGACAATATTTACTAATTATAGAGTCATTACTATGACTGCCAACCCATATATGAGGCAGTTTGCATCTATTTTTCTCCACAGACTTGTGACTTTGGTGTAATCATTATCATTTTATAGATGATAAAACTAATTCTCAGAAAGGCAAGTTCCTTGCCCAAGATTACACAGCTGGTAAATAAAGATCCCAGATGTGGAACCAGGTTATCATGACTTCAAAACTTGCAGCCTTTCTCATTCATGAAGGAAGTGGTTGAGGCAGGTTTGTGTTTCTTACCATGATACTCACCTTAGCACCCTGCTCTGTGCATTCATTGAGCTTGGTGAGCGAATTTGGGTGATCATCCTGAGATTATCTTCATCTGGGGGGTGGGGGGTATACTTGTGACTCAGCTCCAAAGAATCCACTATTCCGGCTCACAGGAGTTTCTCATTGCCATCTTAATTGCATATATACTGCTGGTCCATGGCTGTAAAATGGGTTTTCTCACTTGTGTTCATTCTGTATCAAGCATATGAAGTGTTGGGCACTTAAGGAGATAACACTAGTGCCCAGAAAAGGTCAACTTAAATAACATTCCAGGTCTAAAGATGTATGTCTGTGTTTATCCTTCTTTGTGACCACCTGTGCTATCTGGTCTCCGTTGATAAACATGGGAAAGTGAGAGTTGATTAACTTTTCTTCTTAGAAATTGCTTACACAATGCATCTGTTTTGGGACATGTTTTTGTTTTCCTATGATCTCTCAAATACACCTTTACTTCTTTCTTTTTTCACTTGACACTTATGTGCCCCTATGGCTAGTCTCTGTGCTGACTACAAAGGTGAGCATAGCATGGACCTGTAAAAACAACTCACAGTTCAGTGGGGAAGGTATACCTAAGAGGATAATTTAAAAAGAAAAAGCAAAATGCTATGGAAAGTACATGGTCTAGTTTTGCATAAGATGTGATATGCAGACACTCATGTGTTTGGAGTTAGAAGTGGGGGGTGTTAGATGAATTTTCTGAGGTGTGGTGGGTGACTCCTCTTCAAGGAGAGCCTCCTTCTACCACCCTTATCTCTGGGCTTCAGATGGCGGTAAACTCTGGGGCGAAAGATACCCTCGCTCTTCTGCAGTTATCAGCACGTCTTCACTTGCTTACAATGCGTTTACAGCCCTATCTGTCTCCTTCAGGGGCCACTCCTCCCCACCTCCGCCCAGAATGAGTTTCCCCTGCAGTGTGACTGCTTCCCTTTGGACTGTACAGTCTTATTTGCAAACTCATTTAGTCTCTTGTCCTCAGTTACTACTATTCTCTCATCAGACCTTGAACTTCAAGTCTTAGAGTCTTCTCCCCCCCCCCCATAGGAGAACAGAAACTAACCATCTTTAACTTACTGCTGTTTTGTTGTATTTTGAGAAAGGGAAACAGGATAAGATTCAGGCATCAGTTAGATTGAAGGAATGGTTCAAGTCCATAGTTCCCAGGCACCTCAGAGAAGAGTAATGTATAGAAAGAATCAGAAAGAACAGATGTAAGTGGAGCCTGGTGGGAGTCAGAGAGGCTAATGTAGGGATAGGGACATCATTCACTCAAAAAAGGAAACAGTAGGGGATCCTCCAAAAAGCTCATTTAGGGAGCTCCTTACACAGTTTTTGACAAAGACATCAATACAAATTAGAGAACCAGTCATTCCTTAAATAATGTTTCAGAAAGGTAATATCAGGCAGGGGTGGAAAAGGGCTGAGAGACTGAAATTCTTAGAAAGAAGTTAAGATTCACTTAAATTATATTTTGAAACAGGCATAAGATATTAAATAGTTATTAGTATGCAAAATGGAATCAATAATAAATGGTGAGGACTAGAAAGGGATTCATGGATATAATTTATTTTAATTTTCTCAGAACCTTTGGCAAGTTTGCACACACAAAAGCACATTCTAAAAATTGAACTACTCCAGGATTCTAGAAGAAATTTTATTCTATGTGTGATTAGAGAGTAACATGGACAAAAAGGAATATCTGAGGAAGTTTAGACTAAGAGAGTAGTTTCTGACAAGTTGAGAAATGATCTGAAAGGGGTACTATTTATTGACATTTTCAGATTTATGGATCATTCTAAATTATTTTGGGTAGTAGAACTTATTTTTTTTAAATTGGGGAGAAGAGACCCTTTTACAAAGGATCCCATGATGTTAAAGGCAATTATATTTTTAAGCTAGACAGAGTTTACATCTGACTCTGGCCGTTAATGGAAAACTAATGTACTAAACCAAGTTTTCATTGATGCTAAGGGTATTTTTCTAAGCAAATAAAATTGAGCACTGCAACTCAACCACTGCCTTTTATTATGATTGCCATGAATCCGCAGGAAGGCTGATTTATATCACTGCTTGTTAATGCTATTAACTACTTCAATAAAAGGGAATATCTAGAATATATGAGGAAATGTTAATAGATTGCTGTTACCTGCATTTGGACTTTTAATTACAGGTTTGCTGCCCTGTCTTAGTACTTGTGAGGTATAGGCAGTGAAATGAAGTCTTTGGCTCTGAACTGTCTCAGACTGTGGGGGAGGCCCAGAAGGAGTCATGCCATTTCTTTTTCATGATTGTTGTGCCTTCAGGTTCTCAGCCTTGTGTTCATTCTTTTTATTTATTAGAAAACAACCTCCTTGTTTTATAATGGCTCTGTGTTGGGGCCGAATCTATGTCCTATTGTTTGTTGGATAGAATACCCTTTTATTTATGCCTGTCCAGATGGAGAAAACTCAACTGACTGTAGACTTGTGTCAGTTCCAGCTGATTGGGAGGGTGGGCAGGAAGAAGTCCCCCCTTTAAGTATTCATCATGGGCTAAGAAAGATTTTACTCAGACCCTTAATGTTGTTTGATGTCCATATGTCAGGTATGTGGAATTTAACCTGCTGTATGATCGGGGTACAAAGTTTGGCCTCTTCACTCCGGGATCCAGGATCGAAAGCATCTTGATGTCTTTACCTCTGACTGCTCGGTAAGAATAACTTGTCATAATAATTATCCCCCTACCCCGAGCCCTCAGCCCCCACCAAACATGAACGTTAACACTACAGATCTCTTACCCAGAGGCGTCACTGGTTTTGACTTTGCTGCTTTTATTAAAAAATCAGAGTCAAATCATTAAGGAAAATCAAATTGGATATTTTAAGGGGTATAAGGGTGAGTGATACAGCTTTGTGTGTGAGAGCAGGAAAAGGATAGAGGGAGCAGGAGGACGGGGGTGATGATGTCTAAGGGCCGGATTATCCTTGCCTGGGTAGTTTTCCAGGAAAACATATCAACTTCTAAAACTTAATTTTATTAAAAATGATTGCACATGTGAGGAAATGTCTTACTCTCCCGTAGGAAGTATTAAGCTTGTTTGAAAGTATGAGGTGCACAGCATTCTCTCTGTGTTTTCCATGCTGCTGTGGTGAGCTAGCTTCTTAGAGGTGAATTGAGTCTGTGTGGGGAATTTTACAGACGGATATATTCACATTGGTGCTATTAGGTTAATAGAGATCTACAACCGACTTTGTTGCTTTTAAGAAAATGAGAATGATGTGTGTCAACACTGAAATAGAAAAGATCAGAAAGGAAACAGAGTTATCATTGTTTGTTTTACAAGAGATAGAATCTTTTTTCTCCATGAATTTAAATGTCTGAATAAGAATTGAACTACTGGATGCCATTGACAGTCTGCCTTGCCTCATTCTGCTGTTCTGATCTAGCCTTGTGAGTGCAGTACCCTCTGTGGTTGTCATGCCTTCACAAAGGCATTGGCTGTCTTTGTCTAACTATTCTTTAGGGATCTTCTGTCCTTGGTTAGAAGATCGCGCACATCACTGTTAGGTGTTCCTGCCACTGGAGAGATGAGAAGTGAGTGAGAAGTAAACATGACCATTAGGCCTCTGGTGGTCAGCCTGATCACTCTGGCCCCTAAGTATAATGCATATTCCAAGCAGATGTGGGTGAATTAGAAATCACCGCCTTGCTCACTTGAGTAGCATTAACACAACAGGTCACTTTTAGCTTCTTATAATCTATACTGGGGGGTCTGTAAACTTAAGACTGCAGGATAAGTCCAAGTCCACCAAAAGGTGTGCTTTTGTACAGACCTTGAGCTAAGAAAGGATTTTACATTTTTAAAAGGATTTATTAAAAGCAAAAAATATGAAAGAGATCATATGTGGCCCCACAAAGCCTAAAGTATTTATTATGTGGCCCTTTATATTATCTGATGTATTATTTACTTTAATATTTTTACTTTAATGTATTATTATTGAGCTTATCAGTGATTTTTGAAAGCAACCTGTTTTTTCTGAGAGAGAATCTATTTAAAAAGGCATGCCAATATTGTTGCCATAAATAGAAAGTAACACAAAATAAATGTGTAAGTATGAGGTTAGAACTTTACGAAACCCTAATTTATAGTAAAAGTGTATTTTCCTTCTGGGATATTAGCCAAAGTGTGCTCAGGAATTAAGAAATTTTATTTCTTTAGCAACAAATATTTTTAAAAAGCCTGGTGGGTGAAAGGCATATTAGGCACAGTGGAGACAAAGAGGTATGAGACATTTTTTACTGTTTTAGAACTTTATTTTTCATTTATCTTAAGTAAAGAGGTATATGTGTTGTTTATTATTTTTTTATTATTACATTTTTTGCTTCTGTTTTGGGTGTACACAGATGGGAGTACATGCATTCACCCTCAGCGAACTCCAAAGAAGCAGAGATTCTGGAAGTTCTTCGCCATCCAAGGGATTGGGTGCATTGACAGAGGTGAAGCAGCCGCCCTGGGGTCTGGGGACACAGAACGTGTGCCCCACGTGTGCCCCCACTCCACTGGCCGGCACCGTGGCCGCCCTGTGGCAGTTAGTCACCTATGTCTTGAGCCCCAGTCTTCATTCTGGAGCCTGCCTCCCTGGCACCATAGGTTTCCGTTGGATGCTGTCAGTGATGGGTGAGGTGACCACAAGTCCATTGGTTGACATAAATCTCATTTATACTTTTAGAATCATTTTATATGACTAGTTTACAAAATATGACATTGGGTTTTCTGTATTGAGTTAAGGGAATCTAAATATTGTAGTTTGTATCAGGAGAACTTCTCATGTTATTTTTATTTCTTATATTTCTTTAAAATTTTAGTTTCTGCCATAAAAATCTGTTATGGGATAAATTTATTTTCATTAATTGAATGAGATTGAGCTTATCAGTGATTTTTGAAAGCAACCTGAAATGAAGGTAAAAGTTTTGCTTTGTCGTTCCTGAAGTTTCTTTAGTCATAATGTATGTATGTCTGTATCTTGCTGTAGAAATCATAATATTGTAAAATGCTCATTTTTATATAATGATAGATATTTAGGAACACTTGAAATTTTCTTAATCTCTACATGTGTTACAATTTAGTGATTACCTGTGGTTGTTAACTCTCCATCACTGTTATTTCAAAAAGGGACATCTAAGTTGTAATTTTTATTTTTGTAAAACTAGAATTTGTTATCTGCCCTTTTGAATGTGAAAGCTTATAACCATACATTCTGGTATTTAGAATTTTCTATTCCAGACAGTTCTATATGGAAATTTAAACTAAAAAAAAAAAAAAAAAAAAAATCCTGGGGATGTTATGAATATAGGAAATGTTTCTCGTTTAGTGAGAAACATTTTCCTTCTTTAATTAAAGTAAGCATAAATGTTATGAGTGTGAGAAGCATGTAGGCATTTTATAAATATTTTTTCTTGTAAGATGGACTAGTTGAAATTGTTCTCTTTAAATGAGAGATTCTGTAACTCATATTTGCTTTTAAGATAAATTCACAAAATTCTTAAAATTGGCTTCTTTGTTCACATAATAATATGAAAGTTTTTTTAATTCATAATATATTGAAGTTTGTAAGGAATATTATCTTCCTACATACTATTAAGCATTATCTTGGAACATGTTGAATGTATGTGACTGTGTGACTCTTTAGGGCTGGAAAATGTATGAATTCTTTAATTGTCTTACAACAGATCTACTGATTAAATTTTATTATGGGATATGGTTTACAAATGTCCGTATTTTTCACTTTTTTTCAGGATAATATACACAGGGAAGACAAATATTTCTTAGTTCCAATACCATAGTTCCTCACCTAAATATTTGAGCCTCCCTAAATATGACTTTTGCACTCAAATTCTCATAGCAGCTTTATACACAATAGCCAGGAATAGAAATAACACAAATGCCCTTCAGCAGGTGAGTGGATAAAGAAAGTGTGTTATAGCCATGTTAAAATACTACTTAGTAATGAGAAGGCATGGCTTGATAAATGCAACAACATGGATGAATATTTAAAAAGCATAATGCCAAGTGAAAGAAGCCAGACACAAAGAGCACTCACTGTATAACTACATTGAAATTTTCTTAATCTCTATGTGTTACAATTCAGTGATTACCTATGATTGTTAATTCTCCATCACTAAAAAAAGTCAAAACTCTAACAACAGAAAGCAGATCAGTGGTTGCTAGGGGCTGGGGCTGGGGATGGAGCTGGGAAATGGATTGTGAAAGGGAACAAATGAATATTTTGAGGTGATGGAAATGTTCCATATATTGATTGTGACAGTGGTTACCAAATTGTATACACTTATCAAAACTTACTGAACTTCACACTGAAAATCATAGAATTTTATTGTGTATATAATTTATACTTCAACAATGCTGATTAAATTTCAAGACCCCTAATATAGGCATGTTCAAATAAACCTCAGTTTACCTTTTACAATGAAATGTCCTTTTATCATATAGATCTGCTAGCATTTTTACTTGTATTGAGGACTATTGGGGTCTGGGCATTGGACTAAGATAAAATTTCAAAAATTTTCTGTGTATATCAGTTTTCCATACCCTTTGATGTATTTCTCTTACAGATGAGATGGGGGGCGGGGGAAACATAATTGCATAACTACTGGGGAAAAAGATCATTCTGCTGTTACTCAAAGTAAATTTCTCCTTCAAGTTTATATTGATGTCTATTCTGAATCTATAGAGGCCCAGGGTGTACTCCCAAATGGCCTGAGCACCTGAGTGCTGCTCTTTCATATGTCTGTTAGTGGTCAGAAGGGATGGAAGTTTTGTGGGGGGATATACATGCTTTGGAACAAATTTCTAATCACTACTTTCTATCAGTATACTCCGCCTTCCCACCCATTGAACTCAATGTTTGAATTAGAAAACTGCATGCTAACGAGCACCAGATTAGAAGATCAAGAAATGTGTTTTCTTATGACTACGTATCCTTCCATGTGTCTTTTGTTGTTACATTCAAGGCTGGAATCATCTGCAGGTTTTTTAGTCACATCAGTGCCCGGGCTAGACCACTCGAAGGCTAGGCTCAGCTTAGACTCAGATTTCACCAGGTGAGGTAGGTATGCACGGTTGCCTTTTGATCCAACCCCAGAGGTTAGGTAGTGTCACTCTCCACATTCCACTAGTTAAGTGAGTTACTAAGCCAGCTCCACATTCAAGGGGAAGGGACTAGGCCTTACTTAACTCAATGGCAGGAGTGCCAAGGAATTTGTTGTAATCTTGGAAACCAACACATAGCCTTTCACACCCAAAACCACAGAAGCGACTTGCCTCTTTTCCCTTCCTCATTGTCCTAATAAAATCCTGCTGAGTCTACCTTTGAAATGCTTCTTGGTTTCCTTCCTCTGTTCACTGCCACCACTATTGTATTATCCCTGCCACAAGTATTAATTAAATTTGCTCCTTCCCAAAGAAACACATAAAATTTCAATTTCATAATAAACCTAAATTGTCACAATTAAGTTGGTGAAGCATAAACATTTACAAATGTCTTGAATAAATCCTGAATTTAGTATTGTTATCTGAAACCAGAGCATAGGTCATACAATATAAAACCTTATAGACCTATTTCTACAGGTGGTTTAATACCAGGTACACATTAGCATAGGCTAACAGAGCAAGATAATTGAATTGCATTCCATCTTCCAATCAATGTTCTTTGTTTTGATTCTAAAAGTTAACTCATTCATAAGTATTTTAAAGAATCCTTCACCAATTAATTCCCATTCATAAACACATGTTTGAACATAAAACTTGGCATAATCTAATGCATCATGGTTTCAGTGAGTTTAATGAGTTTCAGGGAGTTGACACAAATACAGTCATTTGGCTTTGTAGTCATTTACAGTTGCAACATTGGCTCTGTCATGGACTCATTTACTTATGAAATGGTTGGGGAGGTATCAACTTAAAGTTTACAAATAAGATTGTACCAGTTGAATGCCTCTATTAACAGCAAGTGAATAATCCTATGTAATAAAAGCCTAATATGCTAAGTGTCCAGTCGTCCGGTCAACCAATCAAAGCATAATAAGCTAATGTTATTCTAAGGTTGATCAACAGCTCGCTATGACGTGCACTGACCACCAAGGGGCAGACGTTCCGACCGGTAGGTTAGCTTGCTGCTGGGATCCAGCTGATCAGGACTGAGCAAGATGGGCCAGACATGCCCTGGAACCCTCCCTGGCTGGCCAACCTCCCATGTCCCTCCCGGCCCTGATCATACACCAGTAGGTTCCAGCGGCCTGGCCTGCACCCTCTCGCAATCCGGGCTGAGGAACCACCCCTCTCCAAGTGCACTGGGCCTCTAGTGCATTTATAAACAAAAGTCTTAATAGTGATTTATGCTCAGGTCTGGTCAAAGTTGTTCCCATTGTCTGATTTGATGAGGCAGCCAGAAGCTTTTAGAATGTTCCAAGCCTGCTGCTTGGCATCCTTCTAACTGTAGAAATAATATGCAAAACTGCAACCCCACTTATCAATTTCTTATAGTTCAAGTTGTAATTCAACTGAAAAAATAATTCAATAGATACCCTCAAAAAATAATCATTTAAAATTTTAAATATCTACATCAATATAAACTTAATAACTTATGCTGAAAGTTTTAATTCAGGTGTATTTGATCTTATATACTATTCAACATGAATAATGTGAGTATTTCTAGAAAGCAATAAGGACCCACTTTTCATTTTACCTCCTCCCCCCACTTTTTCAGTAATGTGCGGGAGATATGGGATCTTCCCTAGAGCAGCAAGTCTTCTCCCAGACACTCTAGCATGAGGAGCGGAGACCAAGCCATCCCTGCTGTGCCAAATCAGAATCCCAGCTCACAGAATCTGTGAACACAATACAATGGCTGCTGTTTTATGTCACCTAGCTGGGGCAGCTTGCTAAACAACAATAGATAATTGGAACAGGTTAACGGCCCTTAACAAAAAAGAGGAGAGCAGTTTTGACGAGCTTTATATGCCTGCTAGCTGCCAGTATTTAGAGATGTGAGTCTGAGGCTCATGAGAGAAGTTAGGTCTAGAAACATATATTTACCAATTATTTGTGTAAAGGTGCTAATTGAAGAAGTAGAAGGCGAGCTGTCTGATGACGTTCATGCAGATTAATAAAGGAGAGTCAAAGACTGAACTGGGGCCAGAGAAATGAGCTTGGAAAAAGGTGTGAGGGAAGGAGGCCAAGAAGCAGCTCATTGAATAAATGGCATAGAAACAAAGGAAATTAAAAGGGGCAAGTTGGGTGTGATTATAATAAGGGTTAAAACATTACAGTAGCTGTGCTTCTATAAATAGAAGATATTGAAATAATACATGCTATATATAATATATTCGATAAATCAGGCATTAAGTTCAGATTTTTAGAAATGATCCTAGTCTTTAAATTAGCAAGGTCTTCTTTGGTACTAAAATGTAGGTAATAAAATTATTTCCACTGCATACGTGGTGTCTCAAGTTTCTCAAATTGTGAAATTCTTTAAAGAACCAGCAGGTGGAGCACATTTACTTGAGAAAGTCTAATTCTGGATTTCTGTTTTGTTTTTTAGCGGGGTAGGGTGGGAGTGGAGGAAGAAACAGTGAAGAGAAGTGAACGGGGGAAAAGGGGGAGGAAGGAGCCGGAGAGGGTGAGAGAGAAAAGGCCAGGAAAAAGTAGAATGAGTAGGAAAGAAATGAAAGAGAACTGTTTGACATCTCTCCTTCACTGAATTATGGTATAGTTGGATGATTATCTGAAGGAGTTATTACATATTTAATCAAGCACTGTTATTTTTTCCATCACCATTTATTGACTCTATTCCCTCTTCCACCTCTACCCACCCCCAATCACCACATATTGTCCATGACCAGTAGTTCTCTCTCTTTTTTTCTTTTTGCTCAATCCCTCCACACACACCCAGAGCTGTCTGCCTGCTCTCTATGAGTCTGTCTCTATTTTGCTTGATAGTTCAGTTTGTTCATTAAATTCCACATATGAGTGAAATCATATGGTACTTTCTCTGAGTGGCTTATTTCACTTAGCATAATGTTCACACTGTTAATTTTAGTATGATGTTTATATCTTGTCAAATGTCAAATGGCTCATGTTTCATTTCTCTCTTTATTACAGAGAGATTCTGAAGTTGGCAATGTTTACAATCCCAATAATGTTGAATGTCTAAGGCAGGGGTCTTCATCTGAGTTCCTAGGGAGTTCCTGAACTGCGAATTAGTTGCCTGAAATCATGAGAAAGCATATACTGTATATATAATTTTGTATGCTGATCGCATCCCCTCCCCATAAATTTCTATCTTAAGAATTTCCCCAGAGCACAGGATGGGACTGAAAATAGGGAGTTTCTTGAAAATGAGCTCCTTAATGGGGGCTCTACACCATCACCCATCCCCTTCCTCCAAGGGAATTTTGTTCTCCGGATGGGCAGGAGATGCAAGGACTATTTTCTAGAAAACTATTTTCCAGAATAGTTCTAGAGAGGGGGGAAAAAAGGGCAAAAACAAAACAAATTCTTTACCGCTAAGAGCTTTAGTGTTTTCATCATGACAGTGGTTCTCAACCTTCCTAATGCCGCGACCCTTTAATACAGTTCCTCATGTTGTGGTGACCCCCAACCATAAAATTATTTTTGTTGCTACTTCATAACTAATTTTGCTACTGTTATGAATTGTAATGTAAATATATGATATGCAGGATGTATTTTCATTGTTACAAATTGAACATAATTAAAGCCTAGTGATTAATCACAAAAACAATATGTAATTATATATGTGTTTTCCGATGGTCTTAGGCGACCCCTGTGAAAGGGTCATTCGACCCCCAAAGGGGCCGCGACCCACAGATTGAGAACCGCTGCACCGTGAAATGAATAGCTCTTTTCTTTGCTCCCCTCTCATCCACTTCAACCCCCAGAGCTTTCAATCCAATTATTAGTGCCTCTTTAGAAGAATGTATCATCAGATATTTGAAGGAAAAATCTCCAAATAGGAAAGAGAGAAAGTGAGAGAGAGAGAACAGACAGACCTCTAGTTAATATCCTTAGATAGATATAGATTAAACTTGTTATTTAGAAATACAGAGATAAACAGAAGGTAGATCTAATAGATTTTTAAATGGTTGTTTTTGGAGCTCAGAACTGGGAGTGGATAAAAATGGGACAGATATTACTGGTTTTCGTTATAAGCCTTTACTACTTCTTGAATTTTTAAGACTGTAGGCATTTATTAGATTAATAAAATATTAGGAAAAAAGGCCATGGACTTTTTCTTAAGATCTCAAAATATTGTTTTCATTATGCACATTTTCCCATCACATTGCTTGTTTTTTAATCAGAAAGAATTTTCCATTTTGTCACATTAACTTTTTTATCATGAGTTGCCATTACTTTATCACTGTTTCTAAAAACCTCTTCCTGTTTTTAACCTCATTGTTAAGATTAATTAAATGCAAGTTACCTTCTAAATAGGTCTACCTTGAAAAGATCAGATATGCTCAGAGAAAATAATTATTTAACAGATTCTAATAATTCTTCAAGGTCCACAGAACTTCATGTGTGACACTCAAGTATTTTTTTCTGCCTATGCTAATAAGTAAAATTATTGTTCATAAAATTCAAACTGTTTAGTCACAGACTTCATACCCATCAAGTACAAGGGGAAGGTATTCCAGAGAATGGGTGCTGGATGATGTCCCATGTGTGTGACCTCTTCAAAGTTCTTGTTTGGCAATTTAGAAGTTACATGGAGATCAATGACCATCTAACGACTTGACCATTGTTTCTTGGGTTATGTCTTCTAAACATAGCAGCCCTCTAGCTCAACCACAAAGGCATCTCATGAGCTATAGAGGAACTTGAGCATATTTGTGCTTGTGAAGAAACCTAAAAAAAAAAAAAAAATCAGTTTTATAGCTCTACTTTGTTTTCCTCAAATGATATTTTAGTGATAATCTGAAGGACTTGCTACCGATGGCTGAAAAACCTCAATGTGGCTTGGTCATCACTAGAATAGGGAAGTAAAAGGAAAGTTACCCAATTAAAGAACAAAACCTCACAACCCCTCACTTTTCCCATTGGTCCCCTCAAAATTAGAGGAAGTTTGGTGGAAGGATGAGCCAACCTGATACTTGGAGAAGATATCTGGCCTCCTCCCTGGACGATCACACAATCTATGTGCTGCCACTGCTATGACTTTGTTTCAAGGTCAGATTGGTGGAGGTACGGCCCAGGTGAGCAGAGAGATAAGACTGAAAGACGCTTTCTGGGAAAATGAGTTACAAGTTGAGTTACAAGCTTCTTCTTCGATGTTGTTACATGACTTGGTTTTCACCCTGGCCAGGCTCTAGTGTGAGCAGGTAGGGTGGAGTCCTCTCATTCTTACTCTACTTTTGTGGTGTAACTTTCTGAGTTCACTGTTGTTTGTTCCTCATAATTTTTTAGTGCCTTGTGATAATCTTAGATAAAGTCAGAAATGGATTAATTCCTATTATTACCATAGCATGAGATTGTACCTGAATTTTTATTAATTAAAAAAAAGATTTAGAGTTAGAAGTATACACATTTTGAAAATTATACAGGGTGAGGCAAAAATAGGTTTACAGTTGTCCATATGGAAAATAATGCAATTAATACTAGTAAATAGTAATGCAATAAACTGTGTTTCGCATACTCACAACTATAAACCTACTTTTGCCCTATCTGTATGTAGAAAGATAACATAACATCATGTTTTCATTATTTATATTTCCTATCCTTGGACCCCTTATTCTTTTCCTATCAGAAAACATTTTAAATTATATAATTATATAATCATAAAAATTTAGGTGGCCATATTAACACAAAACTGCTTTCCCCTTTTTATATAACACCTTTTTTTTTAGTGTGCAGTTTTTGGTTCTTGCTTACATTCTGTAGTTTGATGTTTTATCCTCTGGATTCACTTTAATATTTTCTGTTCTGTTGCTAAAATACTTTTCACACACTTGAACTTTTATTGCACATCTTCTTATTATTTTTATTTTATTTTTTAAATCCTCACCCTAGGATATTTTTCCATTGCTTTTCAGAGAGAGTTGAAGAGAGAAGGAAAGAGAGAGAGAAATACAGATGTGAGAGAAACACATCAATTGGTTGCCTCCTGCACGTGCCCCAACCAGGGCCCAGGCTGGGCAGGAGACTGCAACTGAGGTACATGCCCTTGACCGGAATCAAACTCGGGACCCTTCAGTCTGCAGGTTGATGCTTGATAGAGCCAAACCAGCTAGGGCTATTACACATCTTTTTAAATTCCATGTCACTTATTATCTATATCCTCCCAACATTTTCTTCTTAGCTTTGGATAATTCATATGTCCCTTCCTTATACGTGGAAATCTAAATCTAGCCTTATGTAATTGCTTCAAATGATGAGAAGCTATTTATTTATTTTTTTATTTGTACTTTTAAGGTATCCTAAAAAAGGAATTAAGGTGATTTATAAAAACACAAACAATATATTGAAATGATTCAATTAAAGTAAGAAAAGTTAGCAAAGGGAATCTAATATCGGGAAATGAAGACAAAATCAAGGGTGAGGTCAGTACTCAAATGCTTTCCAAATAAAGCCACAGTTTCGTTTGGGGCTATATCTCTGATTTTTGTTTACCAGTTTCAAGTCCCCTCCCTGTAATCTGAATACTACAACTCACTTGTATTAGTCAGAGTTCTCCAGAGAAACTAAACAAATAGGTTCTCTGTCTATCTGTCTGTCTGTTTCTTTACATTAAGAAATTAGCTCACACAGTTACAGAGACTGGCAAGCCCAAAATCAGCAGTTCAAGTCCTAAGGTTGAGACAGGCTGGAGACCTAGGGAAGAGCCCACATGGCAGTAGAAGTTCGAATGAAGGCCACCTACTGCAGAATTTCCTCTTCCTCAGGGGAGATGGGCCTTTTGTTCTATCCAGGCCTTTAGCTGATTGGAGAAGGCAATAGGTTAATATCATTGAAAACCAGCCTCATAGAAACATCCAGAATAATTATTAACTCCATGTCTAGGCACCAGACACAGCCAACTTCACACATACAATTAACCATCACACCACTGAAGCCTGCTCTTTGCTTTAACCCTCCACTTGCTTACCCTCCTTCCCCGCCCCCAACATACCCCTTTACCATTTTTCCCTAATCCACAAAGCTCCTCTTAATCTTTTTTTCTCACACTGAAGAATCTAAAGTGGCCATGAGGCCACAAGTTCATATTTCAAGATTGGGGGGAGGTCTCACCTTTTTGGAGGCCAATGACTGCTAATGAATAGGCACATGGGTTATCTTGGGCTTCTTTCTAACCTCTCCTCCTCCAACAACCCTGCTCAGGGGAGATAGGCCTGCCCCACCCTCCAGCCCTTTATTTACGTTGTTATAGGTCTACCATGAACCACCCCTTCTTCTAAAGGGGTTCGCAGTAGCTTTGCTAGCCTAGCTCACACTTTCTGGGTGCTCAAGAAGCCAGTACACAGGGTTGTGGCTTTAACCATTTACTTTAATCCCTAATGAGGCTGAAGCAATAGGACACGCCCGAGAAAAGTTTCCCAGGCCCTAGAGGTCCAGTGTGTCTCTGCTACTAGAGGGGATCTTGTTCCATTTCTCCACCTCTTAGCTCCTCTGAAGAACAGAGTCAGACCACAGTCGGGGGCTTGGGGAATTCTTGTTGCTCTTCCTGGCAGGGTTCTGAAGTTTGTGAGGAGCAACTCGCTAACTTACTTTCAACAGGGAAAACAAAAACAAAATAAAAAGAAGGCAAATAAGTTGTCATAAGTGACAACACAAGAAATGTTATAGGCAGAGACTCAAATATGAGCCCGTATTGCGATCCCTTTTCCTTATTTCACCAGGCACAGGAGAACCCTAAAATGCACAACCTTCAGTTCTGAAACCACTTGGAATGTTCCTACATGATCTGAGGCCCCATCTCAGACCAGTCGCACCTGTGTGATCCAGGAAAAGACACATACACTCTAATCTTAAGTTACCTCATTGTAAAATTGGGGCGAAGAACAGACACGACTAGTCAGGAAGAAGAATTTAGTCATTTGCACACTGTGCTTGCTCCCCTCCCTGTGGAGAATACAAATGTGAACGTATGTTTCTGTTATGTAGACAGGTGCATCAGTAAAATTGCTTTTCACTTCCTCTGATCAACATCAGCAACAATAATATTTTTTAAGCTAAGAAAATCTGAGTATTCTGATGGAGGAATTTCACTGGAAAAGTGGAAAACAATTGAGTTACAGGTATTAAGTCCTATGTAAAAATATTATATGTTTTATTTGGGAAGGAAATTACATGTTACCCTCTGTGCATTTTAATTCTTTTATTTACCATTGATTTCCTACCTATTGTTTAACGGTTTAAATTTTTTTTTTCCTGTGTAGTCAAGTGCACACCATCGACCCCCTTAGCGTAGCGACAGCATTTTCAAGGATCCCACATCAAACGTGGGCAAAAGAATCTGCTTCCTGGCCCTGCTCGTCTCCTCTCCTTGAGAGTCTGCCCCAATCGCTCCCAACCATAACCGTCTCACCCCACTTTGAACTCGGGCGTATTTAGTATCTGTAACTCTCATCTGATTCTCATATACCACCCAATAGCATTACTTATCTCTGTAAATTTAGATTACCACTTAAACGCTCCTTTTTCCCTCATACCAGCTAATAGTAATCGCTAATGCTGGTCAGAATTTTACTATGTACCAGGCACTGTTCTAAAATTATATGAGTTAACTTATTCAACATTTGAATTAATCCCATAAGAGAGGTACTATTACCCCCATTGCATATGTGAGGAAAACTGAGTGGTAGATGGAGGAAGTCTTTGCTCAGCACCACAGAACCAGGTGTCTAGGCTCCAAGGCTGCACCCTGAACTACTGAGTTCGAAAGCTTGGTAGGAATCAACACTGCCCCACGGCTCAGGAACCTCCAGCACCTAACCATGATTTGCATTCCATAAGGGACCTGGAAATGTCTTGTGCTTATTGCTCTGTGAAAACAAATCCTAATGATATGGGGGTGGGGGGGAATTAAAAAAAAAAAGGCTGGGGAACTTTGATTCTACTAAAGCTATTTTTTATGGGGTTTTTTCCTTATTTTTTCTTTCTTTTTTTTTTTTTTTTTTTTTTTTTTAACAGATCCTGCCTCAGGTTTATTTGTACAAATCACACAGAAGGAAACCAGCCCCATGCAGGCAGCAGCCCAGGAATCACACCAGTCCTTCCATCTTCACTCACATGGCAGAGAGAGGCTTCTATGTAGAGCCTGCATGGGGGCTTGGGCACCTTTGGGAGCCTGAGCCTGAGCCTGAGCCTGAGCCAGAGCTGCAGCTGCAACCCAGGACTTGGTTTGAGCCTTGGCCTTGGCCTTTGGCTGGCAGAGCCGAGACCCTTGGCAATGCTGACCCCACGCTTGGGGTCAGTGATGTAAGCAAGTTGACTGAGCTTGTGGCTGCCACCCTTTGAGATCTTGGTCTTGACCTCCTTGGGCTTTCCAAGGGCCTTGATAGCCTCAGTACATGCACTCATGGCCTTGGCCTTGTTGCCCTGCATCTTCTTCTGGCCTTTCTTGTGCTTCTTGGCAAAGCACATGCTCCTCAGGACCGTGGGATCTACCCCTTAAGAGATTCATATCGCCTGGCCGGCGTGGCTCAGTGGTTGAGCATTGACCCATGAACTATGAGGTCATGGTTGGATTCCCAGTCAGGGCACATGCCCAGGTTGTGCTAGATCCCCAGTAGGGGGTGTGCAGAGGCAGCCAATGGATGTTTCTCTCTCATCATTGATGTTTCTATCTCTCTCTCTCCCTTCCTCTGAAATCAATAAAAAATATATTAAAAAAATAATTCCTGCCCTAACCGGTTTGACTCAGTGGATGGAGCGTCAGCCTGCGGACTCAAGGGACCCAGGTTCAATTCTGGTCAAGGGCATGTACCTTGGTTGTGGGCACATCCCCAGTGGGGAGTGTGCAGGAGGCAGCTGATCGATGTTTTTCTCTCATCGACATTTCTAACTCTCTATCCCTCTCCCTTCCTCTCTGTAAAAGAATCAATAAAATATATATATTTTTAAAAAGTTAATTCTTCTTTTTAAAAAGAAGAGGTTCATATCTTTGTGATTGAGGTTTCTTGATGCCATTTCTGTGCCATTTTCGGGATTGGTTGTGCATGGTGTGGTTCTTGGACTCTGCCATATCTGCACCAAAGACTGTGACTCCCAGAGCCTCTTTTATTTCTATGCTAGAGGCCGATGCATGAAATCCATGCAAGAGTAGGCTTTCCTTCCCCCAGCTGTCGGCACTAGTTTCCCTGGTACCTGGGACTGGGCTTCCCTCGTAGCCCAGGCTTTGTCTGGAAAGTCGTCTGGAAGGACATCGGGAAGGATGTCTGGTCTAATTAGCATATTACATTTTTATTATTATAGATTAAATTTAAAATTTTAGATTAAGCTGACTTGTAATGAATTCAGAATCAAGGAGTGTTAATGTAAAAGGCTTTTGTGGCACTGATTTTTTTCTAAGTTATCATCCTGTGGTTTGCTGACTTAACTGTAGAAACATGGATAAAAACTCCCTATTATGCAACAAACCACTTCCGTTGTCTATTTATTTATCTGCATTGTTTTAGCTAAACCTTTCTTCACTTGCAGTGTCATGTAATTGCAACTGTCGGACTTCATGGAGCATAAATATCACAGATATGGAAAATCATGGACTTGACCAGATTTAGAGGTTAGAATCCTGTATTAGAATACCTCAGTAGGGTGGTAGAAAGGATTACCTATATTAATATATGTAAAGCACTTAAAAGAGTTCCAAGCAAATATTAAGTGCTTTTAAAGTGTTTATTTTTATTATTGTTATTATTCTTAAACCCCCACAATGTTGGCAAGTATACTTAGTCCAGCCTTCTGCATTCAAAGGCTTCAACTCAGTTCAACCTGAAGAATAAGAAAATGAAACCTCTATTCTAATAGGAACATAAGAACTTAGATTTGGAAAGAAACCCAAATGTATGCTGCTCAAAATATTGTCGGCAGAGGCTGCAGTTGTTTGAAGATCTGACTGGGGCTGAAGATCCAGTTCCAACTTGATTCACTCAAGTGACTGCCAAGTTCCTACCTCACAGACCCCTTACTCAAGTACACTGTTGTGTCCCCATGACACAGACCCTGGCTTCCACCAGAGTGCGTGATCCCAGGGAGAGCAAGGCAGCAATAGCAATATACCTAAGAGGTGGTCATTGTGATTCTGTTTGAACATTTCCAGTGATGAAGAGCTTACCACCGCTAAGGAAATTTCATTTCAGGGTCAGATAGCTTGTGCTGTGTATAGAATTGAAATTTACCCTTCTGTAAATTCCACACGTTGGTGCTAGTGGTGGGTCCGTAAAGCAGTACTTTTCTGATCTCTTGGGCAGTAGTGCTTCAGGAGCCATTAAAATGTTTGATTCAAATCTTATTTTTTAATTTACTTTTTATTTTTTAATTTTATTTTATTGTTTAAAGTATTACAGATAGTAGTACATATGTCTCCTTTTTTTTCCCCATTGACCTTCCCCTGGCCTTACCTACCCCCCGGCACATGCCCTCCCCCTCCCCCCCACCCTGCAGTGTCTTGCATCCATTGGTTATGCTTATATGCATGCATATAAGTCCTATGATTGATATCTTACCCCCCCCCAACACTCCCCACCCTCCCCACTGTAATTTGACAGTCTGTTCAATGCTTCTCTGCCTCTGTATCTATCTTTTTGTTCATCGGTTATAATGCTTTTTATTATCCATAAATGAGTGGGAGCATGTGGTGTTTTTCTTTCACTGCCTGGCTTATTTCATTTAGCATAATGCTCTCCAGTTCCATCCATGCTGCTGCAAATGGTAAGAATTCCTTCTTTTTCATAGCAGCGTAGTATTCCATTGCATAGATGTACCAGTGTTTTCTAATCCACTCATCTCTTGATCGGCATTTAAGCTGTTTCCAAATCTTAGCTATTGTAAATTGTGCTGCTATGAACACAGGGGTGCATATATCCTTTCTGATTGGTGTTTCTGTTTTCTTGGGATATATTCTTAGAAGCGGTATTACTGGGTCAAATGGCAGTTCCATTTTTAAATTTTTTAGGAAATACCATACTGTTTTTCACAATGGCTGCACCAGTCTGCATTCCCACCAACAGTGAAGGAGGGTTCCTTTTTCTCCGCATCCTCTCCAGTACTTGTCATTTGTTTCAAATCTTATTTTTTAAATACATTTTTTAATTACTGGTAGTTGTGAAAACTGAAATTAAAAAAATAAATAAGAGGATGTAATATCCTTGGGAAGATTGCTTAGCTTTTCTAATTCTCAGCTTTTTAATCTCTAAAATAGATAATTAGTAAATGAATAAATCACACTTAATAAATATTGTTTGCCTCTTTAAAATTATCATTGCATTATTGGCATTTTGATAAAGCTTCCTTACAGCTCTGTGATTCTATCTTGTTCTTGCTGCAGACAGTTCTCAGCTATCTTCTTCCTTAACCCAGTGAAGGACTTCTTCCAAGGGTTTAAACCCCAAACTTGGCCTTGTGATAAACTAAGCATGAGCTTTCCTGGGTCCACATCTTCTTCAAGATAATCCATCAAGACTGAGGACTCAACTTCAGCAGCTGCAGTGCCTGAATATCTTCTAAGACAGGTGTTCACATGCCGCTGCCCTCCTGGTGCGGGGAGCCACTGGAGCTCTGCTAACACCAGTGCTGAGAGGCTTTCCATGGCTCTGTGACCCCGTGTGACTGCTGCTCTCTGCAAAGCCTGCCATTCCTGCACAGTCCCAGCTACCAGACTCTCCAAAGAATCCCGTGGCCTCAGAATAGGAAGAAACACATCACAGCAGATTTCTACTTTGGGGGTAATGCTTGTTTTATGTTAATCCAGCTTTGCTGAGGCTGGAAACCTGGAGATTATGGAGACCTGGTAGCACTCAGTCCTCAATTCAGAAAACTATCTTTTGTTTCTCCTGCTTACCACTCAGTTCCCCTGAATAGGAGGAAATTTGTCTGAGCTTGGCTAAAATGATACCCTCTTTGGCTGACTGTCCTGTAAATATCTGTGGAGCATATTTTAAACTAGTTTTTAAAATTATAAATGTAATATATGTTCATACTAACATTTTTTCAAACATTACTAGTATAGGTATAGAACATAATTTATACATACCTAACCACTATCACCCCAATTCCATTGCCCATTTGATAGATTTTTATACATTGTTGCAGAAATTTCATGCTCATATATATATATAACTATGCATCTATACCTACTTTTATAAGAAAACCGAGGAAATCTTCTTATAAACATATAAATGTGTGTTTCACATACTTTATTGTATATTTGGGGAATTTTACCATAACAGCACATATAGGTTGCTTCCTTCTTTTCAATGGTTCTATAGCATTTCAGTAAGTTAAAAATTTTATTTAACCAGTACCTTAGCAATGATTATTGATATTTTTGTTGTGGTTATCCTGAACTGTGGTAACTAGCCTCAAAAGATGGCCTCCAGTGAGTCGCCTCTCCTGGCATTCATGCCCTTGTGTATTCCCTTCTCTCTGTGCATTGCTCTGACCTGTGTAAATGACAATATTGTGGCAATGGGTATATGTCTTCCAGGTCTAGGTCATACAACCATTGGTCTCTGCCTTGCTCTCCCTGGGATCACTCACTCTGGTGGAAGCCAATTACCATGTCATGGGGACACAACAGTGTACTTGAGTGAGAGGTCTGTGAAATAAGGAACTTGTCACTTGAGTGAGTCACATTGGAACTGGAACTTCAGCCCCAGTCAGATCTTCAAACAACTGCAGCCTCTGCCAACAACCTTGACTGCAGCTTCAGGACACACCCACTCAGCTAAGCTGTTTTCTAACTCCTTGAAACACAGAAACTGCATGAAATAAGCTTTATTATGACTTTAAAGTTTTAAGTTTTGGGGTAATTTCTTAAGCAGCAATTGATAACTTCTAAAATAATTCCACAATAATCACCCATGTCTGCTCACTTTTGTGAGATTATGAAAGTCCATAAAACAAGTTCCTGAATTGAAAAGAGTATTAATTTTAAATTTCACTTAATAATGTCAAATTTAATTTAACAATGTCCCACAGTAAATGAATGAGCTTCCCTACATCCACCTCAACTTTGTACCTCACTCCAAATTTTTGCTATTTTATAGATTTAAAAATATTTCTTTTTCAATTTGGATTTCTTCTTTATGCATGAGGTTGAGCATTTTTCCCCATATATTTACTGGCCAGTAATATGTATATTTCTATCAATTAATATCTTTTACTCAACTTTACACTAAATTGCTTCCTTTTTCCCTTTTAATTTGTTAGAAGTTTTTATATAAGAAAAATAGCTCTGAAAAATATGTACATGTGTTTCACCATTTTAAAATTTTATTTTAATATTATTTATGTTTTTTTTCAGAGTAGAAAATTTTTACCTTTTGTAGAAAACTGAATTTTAAGAGTATGTTGGATTCTATAAAAAGCTCTCTGTACCACCTCTAAAATTATTAAAAGAAAAACTCTCATAATATCTCCTGGTTCATTTCTTATGTATTTTTTCCGACCAGCAGTGGTGACTGGAAAATTGGCTCTCAAAAACAGAAACAAAAGCCCTGATTTGCAGTATTTGCCCATTTCTGAAGTGTAATCACTCCCACCATGTCCAATTGCAAGCTACCAATGTGGCTTCACTGAACACAGAGCCAGCTAGGAAAGGATGTGCACAGTTGGCTCTTGCCAGCTGGCTCGCACCAGCTCTAGCACATCAATGCACCAGAACTGTGTTCTGACGTAGGGAGAGAGAGATGCAGCTTTTTAAATGGCTTTTCCCCAGATATGGCAAATCCATTTTTTTTAATACTGAAGCACTCAACTTTATCACATTCACTGGTTATCTATCTATACCAGCACACAAACAGTTTCCATTCCTTTTAATATCTGACAAGGCTATCCTCTCCAATAGCCTTTTTTTCCAGAGTTTTCCCTGGCTCTGTTCACAGATTGCTTGTACAAATGTGCCCTTGATTGAGAAGGATCTAGAGCTTTAAGCCTATAAATGTGCACAACTAAAAGTATACTCTCTTAATGCTTACGTGATCATGTTCCTGGCGAGAATGCTTTTTGGTGAATGCTTTCCTCAGGCACCAATACTCAGTTGGATAAAAACAATTGAACATATAACTGGGCCATATTTTGCTAATATTTTTATATAAATGATGTTAATGCTGACTGTACATTTTAGGTGTGTGTCAAACTTTCATATTTGTACTAAAGAATGCAAGCAAGTTGTTCATGCCCTTCAAAACTTCTCATTCCTTTTAATGGGAGTAGACTGTAATGTAAGTTATTTTAAAGAACCATTTGTGAATATTTATTATTGTAAATTGGATTTTTCTCAATCCATTAAATGAAATAAAAATAGATTGCATGCTGCCAGTTGAGGTAGATGCTAAGGTGTATCTAACACTATAACTTTCATTAAAATATCAAAATTTTCTAATATAAATGTATATAAATTACTTAAGGTATTGTGTATATAAGTGCAACATAGGTTTCCACTGTTAAAAATGTTTGAAATCTACTGAGCTGAGTTTTCACAAAAGTGTGCGGAAGGGTGCGGCAGAAAGAGGTGCCTCTCTAGCACATTTAAAAAGTTGTTAGTTTCTCATTAGTTCTTCAGTTCCCCATGAACAACACCCCATCTGCCTCAGGTGCTAAATTTCATCATCTTCTGTGCTTTTTTCCTTGCCTTAGCATTTTTAAATTATTGTCATTTTTAGTTATAGTTTACATTGATTGTTATTCTAGTTTCCATTCCCTTCCCCACTCCCCCATCAAAAACTGACCTCACAGTATGAAGATAGTGGTTGTCAGGGGTTTGGGTAAAGGGGGAGAGGAATAGGTAGAGTACAGAGGATTCCTAGTGCAGTGAAACTGCTCTGTATGACATTATAATGGTGGATACATGTCATCATACATTTGTTCCAACCCATAACATACAACACCAAAAGTGAACCCTAATGTAAACTATAGATTTTGGATGACAATGATGCATTAATTCTGTTGTGAATGTACCACTGTGATGGGGGACGTTGAACATGGAGGAGGGTGTGTGGGGGGAGTAGGGTGGGGGAGTATATGGGAAATCGCTGTGCCTTCCACTCAATTTTGCTGTGAACCTAAACTGCTCTAAAAAATAAAGTCTATTTAAAAATAAAAATCTCAGAACCTTTGTGATATTAATGTGCAAATGACCAGTGAAAGATATAGGTGCTCCCTCTCCCAAGGGCCTTTGGGCTATAAAGCTGATGGGCTAAAGCTGTGGTTCTGGCTCAGGTGGATGTGAGAGTTGATGGACATCACAGCCTTCCCATGAATCATAAGGAGGAGAGAGGAGCAGAGAAGAAAGGCAAGAGCCAAAACGAAAGAGCAGAATTGAGGGCACAAGATTTGTGTTCTGGTGATGACTCAGTCACTTCCCAGCTGAGTGATCTTGAGAACTCCCTGAAACTAATTTTTCTCACCTGAACAACAAGTCTGAAACAGAGCATTCTATCAGTGCTTATGAAGATACATTGAGATAGTACGTGAGGACATGCTTCATTAATTGACGTAACACTAAAATGTTGACTGTCCCAAACGACACAGATGTGTGTTTAGACTCCACAATGACAGTGGGAGCAATCTCCCTGGATTCCATCGGGTTTACTGTCCTCCATTAACCAAGTGTCTCTACTTTCTCATCTCTAAAATTGGGATAACAGTATTTATTTTTCTGGGTTGTTGTAAGGATTCAAGTAGATATGCTTGTAACATATTTTTAAAAGTGTCTGTTGCTCACCACTCCCACCCCGGTAAGTAGTCAAGAAGAGTTATTTCCTTTCCAAATCCACAGAAAAGACAATAAATAGTGTCTGACCCTAATAGTGTCAGCTCCATCCTAACTCATGCCCTACTGTCCCAGGAAAAAAAGGAACCCTGACTTTCCCATGGGCATTTATCACTTTCTACCTCCCTCTGCTCATGGTTCCCATTGCTCACTCCTCAACCCTTTGGGTGAGTATGTGGCTTTTGTCCCCATCCTTTTACTAAAATTATATTTGTTTTAGAGGAAGTGAATTTATAAAGCGTTCTTTGGACAGTGAAAAGTGAAGTGATGGATTTAGAAAGGGAGCACATTTTTAAAACATAGAACAGCAATCAATTCTATTTTAACTTGCAGTATATAGTTAAGAGGATCAGTGTAGCTGAGAACTAGAATAATCCTGATTGTAGGTTACTGTTGATATATTTCTGAAAGAGATGTTTGTTCTTCTTTTCTTCATGTTTGCATTTTCAGTTGCCACCCATCTTCTTGGGTAGAAATAACCCCCTTCTACCAAGCTGCTGGGAGCAGGGAGGTTCTGAACCTCGCGTGTAATTGCTTTCCTCAGGTTAGTAAAGAGATCAGTCACCAAGTCACCCTTTGCGCTCCAGGGATGGCTGCCACCTCTCATTTTCACAAGAAATGGTAAAGCAAATGAGTCAGCTTTGAGGGCCCTTCAAGAATGGCACGCGATGCTCAGGCTAACCTCAGTCTTATCTGTAACTAAAGAGATTTCACAGAAAGCCCTTAGAAACCCTTCTTCCAGCAATTCAGGCACACATCTGGCTTCCTTCTTTTTTATTCAATTCGCCTCTTATTGGGCTTTCTAGATTTCAGTTAAATTTTTAAAAAATCAAAGTATGATTTTTAGTTAAAAAAAAAAAAGCAGTGATATAGTAGCATGTGATCTTCCCCTTCAGGTAAGATTCTGCATAATTATGTGTAAATAAATGGTATTTGGGATAATGGGAGAGGGAGGGTGTGTCTATTCTCCTAATCATTTGTCACCTGCTAGTCAACAGTATTAGAAAGATCTTTTTGCTTATGCTGCATTGTTGGTTTCCTTTTGTTCCTGTGATAAATTGTGTTTCAGTGATGGCTTTGATAACTGGTACCGTGTTTTTCTGCTCTGTTGTTTTCCTAATGACATTTTTTTAAAATCACTATTTTTGTGTTAAGTACTTGGAATAATACGTACAATAAAATGATTCTTAAATAATAGGAGAAAAACAAAATATGTGACCGAGAAATTCTGAATGAAACCCAAATCTAAGCTACTTTTAAAATCAGTTTTGTAAATAATCACCTGTTTATAAAGGAGGTGGTAATTTCTTGGTGGGGGGGAGAGGGTTTGGGTTCTTCTGAAGTTTTATTATTTTTTCCGTATGTGTATCTTCTAGAAATAAAGCAAATCAATAACATTTTGAAATTGTTTATTCGCTAATCATTGACTCCATGAGCATTTTTTCTTGTTTGCAAGAATTCAGTGTATTATCATCACACTGGGTAAAGTGAGGCTGTGGAGATAAGGACTTTGGGCAGCAAAAGAGCTAAAGTTGGTGCAAAAGAAAACTTTGATAAGAGAGAAACTGATTTAGCCCAATACATAGGATAGAAAAAGTCAGCTATTTGGCCAAAGTAGAGTTTAAGGGAATAGGTAGGACTTCAGTAAGAATGTGTACTTTTGTCTATGTATTCACATTTGTTGCAATCACTCAGATCAAAGGGTTTGGATTAGAGAACATCATGCTTCTGTATTTGAGTAAATCAACAGCATTGATTAAAATGTTATAAGATTATAAGAAATACCAAACTTGTCCATATCTATGATCCACCCACCCTAATCCTACCTGTTTCAGACTGATTAAGGGTACTATTTGTAGTGCCCTGCTGGTTGCCCTCCAGACAACTTCTAAAGTTTAGAAAGATCTTATAAACAATGCTGATAACTGTGCCTGGCAAATATTTGGCTTGGTAATGATTAATATTTGTTGAATAAATGATGAGCCAACCATCATGTAATTACCTACACTCCCTTGAAGCTAATCGTAATTTGTGTTACCAACTGTATATGACAAGTTTTTTTTTGTTTTGTTTTAAGTGTCTTGCATTATCTTAAAAATCACCCGTCTTCAGCATTCAGAAAGATGGGCTTGTTTGTTTTTTCCAACTCTGCTATTCCAGGATTTGATTTGATTTGATTAGTCTTGAAGCATAAAGCAGACAAGAAATGATATATCCCCTAGTTGTTACACTCTCTGCCTCAGCTGAACCCCAGAAGTGGAAGAATTCTGACTTAGGTTGTAAACAACAAACCCGTAAGTAAACAAACTGTTTATCAGGGTATTTAGAGCATGGCCTACTTGAAGGATAAATGTTAATTACTTATGACTACTTCTTAACACCAGGGATGTTACAAGATTAACAGAAGCAGATAAGAAAGAGAAGCATGATTTATAAGTAAAGCTGGCAGAAGGTTAATTACAGGGGAGTGAGCTATTATTATGTGGTAATAATTTATTGCAATAGATCCTGACAATGCTTTTATAGTATATATTAATAGCATTTTGAGAGGCCTGCAGGGGCTACAGCAGGAAGAAAGCAAAGGCTAATTCCTTTAGCCAACAGAGAATTTATTGACAGAGACACATTCACTACCATATTTTACAATTTCCAAGAACTGGAAAGGGTTGATTAGTCACATCTGCTGTGAATGCAGGAGTGAATATTAGAAGACTTTGCCATATATTTGTTATTCTAGGTTAGATGCTGCAGAGAATTTGGCTTATTCTTTGGAGTAGAAATTCAATTAAGAGTATAGCTCCAACTACAAGGTTTTAATGAAGAAATATACCGGATAAAGCAGGACACAGTATAATATCCTCAGATTGAAGTAGCTCTATGTTACAACTGCCTGAGTTTGGCCCCAGTGGGCTTCTGAAACAATACTGTGAGTTTATGAGAGGGCTATAGAGTGACTTCCCTCCAGTTCTGAATGTAGGAGTTTGCTCATGGGTTAAGTATATTTACACTGAGTGTATCCAAAGAATAACCAGCCTCTCATGTATTTAATTACAAACAATAACAAATATCAAACTTTTAGAACCTTTTTTGAGGGGAGGGGTGCAACCTTTTAATCTCCGGAAGGAGTGCATATTCAGGGACTAAGGAATCATTTTAGATTTGTATACTTAAACCTATACCACACCAAAAACTGCATTGCTTTGAGAGTGGTAAAATAATTTTCCTCGGCTGGTTTCTCCTCAGTGAGGATCCATTTTCAATAGATTGGGGCCGTTAAGAGAATTACTTCAGGAAATACTTCAAAATGCCTTGTATCGGCTTCAAGCGTATTTATTCCCTCTCTCTCCCTGTGGGGTTGCTTTAGGCTGGCAGCCCTCTCTAGAGACAGTTTAGGGAGCTGGCAACTGTTCCATCTCCTCTTCCTTTTGGAAATAAATACAAGCTTTGTTGTTACCAACCCCAGGCTATTACACTGTCCCATGTGATGGTTAAAAAAGTGATCTATTTTTATTGTTTATTTTGGTTTGTTTGTTTGTTAATCCTAACCCAAAGATATTTCCCATTGATTTTTAGAGTGAGTGGAAGGGAGGGAGAGAGACAAATATCACTGAGAGAGAGACACATTGATTGGTTGCCTCGGGCATGCTTTCTGACCAGGGCCAGAATCGAGCCTGCAACCTAGGTACATGTTCCTGACTGGAATCAAACCCGGGACCCTTCAGTCTGCAGGCCGATGCTCCATCCACTGAGCCTAACCCACCTGGGCTGAAAGTAATCTAATGAATCTCTTTTGCACACAGACAGCACAGCTTTTTGTCATAACAAGTAGCATTTCATAAGAAAGATGGTGGAAGTTTAACCTTCTAATACCAACACAATCTGTAGGGTGAGCTTGGGCATTAGATGTAATTTTTCTTCTTGCTATAGGTTCATTATAAGAAATCTGTGACTAGAAAAATTTTGAGGGACAAAGAAAGTGAGACTATGATTCTTACTTAGTACATATATGCTCTTTAAAAAAAAGTTTTCTATGAGGGCCACTGTCACAGGTGCTACTATCCTTTAATGTGGGATTGGGTGTGAGGGGAATGAAATAAAAAACAATCCATTTCTTGCATGCAACATACACTTGATTTTCTAGATAAATATTTTTAGTGACCACCGGAAGATACAGAAGATACCATTTCTGATTCAGTGGTCGGCAAACTCATTAGTCAACAGAGCCAAATATCAACAGTACAACGATTGAAATTTCTTTTGAGAGCCAGATTTTTTAAACTTAAACTATATAGGTAGGTACACTGTTATTAACTTAATTAGGGTACTCCTAAGGCTTAGGAAGAGCCACACTCAAGGGGCCAAAAGCCGCATGTGGCTCGAGAGCTGCAATTTGCCGACCACGGTCACAATTAAGAGGTCATGTTATAAGAAAACATGTTACAAGAAAACATTTTGTATTTAGAAAATAAATTGCATTTTCAATAAAATGGACTTTCCCCTCCCTCAAGCAACATCTTCTTTCTGTTAGTCATGAATAGGCAAAGAGTTTGAATATTGAGAAATTTTCATTGGAAAAAAAATAAGAAATATAGTTTGAATTTGAGAAATTATTGGGAAAGAGAGAGAGAGAGAAAATGAGAGAGAACTAAATCAAGGATGCTAACAAGCTATTAAAGAATCTTGGTATTAGAGGAAAAAAATATATGGTGAAGTAAAAAAAAAAAGGCATAAGTTTTGGAATTATATAGGCCAGGGTTTAATTGGCATCAGAGTTTCATTTTTAGTTCAGTTCATTAAGAATTATGTGAAATCTCATTTCTTTGAATCCTATTGTTTCCATCTAGAAAATGAAGTTGTTTCTCAACTATCATTCATCAAGCTCTTCATATGTACCAAATACTGTGGCACAAATTTCTTAAACTCCCACTTCAATTAAATAGAGCTGCCACTGTCTAGGGCAGTGATGGCGAACCTATGACACGCGTGTCAGAGGTGACACGCGAACTCATTTTTTTGGTTGATTTTTCTTTGTTAAATGGCATTTAAATATATAAAATAAATATCAAAAATATAAGTCTTTGTTTTACTATGGTTGCAAATATCAAAAAATTTCTATATGTGACACGGCACCAGAATTAAGTTAGGGTTTTTCAAAATGCTGACATGCCGAGCTCAAAAGGTTCGCCATCACTGGTCTAGGGTATAACTGTCCCCAGTTCACAGAGAGAAATAGATTCAGGAGAGTTAAGGAACTTTTTCACTCCCCATAGACAATAATGGCATATTCAGGTCTGTGTTTTTTAGCCACATTGCTATACTATCCAGCCAGTGGTAGAGCTACATCATAATGAAAATTACAAACCAATGATTTAAACATTTTATATATAGTGTTTAAGTTAGCTGTGTTCTTCTCAGGCAGTGCTAGAAAGAGACTATTAACTGGTGTAGTGTTTTCCATAGTCTTTATGTAGTTTATCTCCCAATCAATTATTTGACCCATAATACTATTTGGACTTCCTCTCAAAAGTGTAGAATATATAGGCTTGGAGTTTGTTGCTGGGGTCCAGCCCCGGCGGTCCAGGGGTTCCCAAAGGTGTGGACGGCGTCGGCGAAGAATGAAAGACACGGAGACAGCGTTCAGATGAACAGCATAGTCAGGTTCTTCTTTATTGCCCTGTTACCACTGTATTTAAACTATTTGATTCTATAAGCATGCCTCTGTACTTACATCATGATATGTTTGGGGTCCTCCTTTGACCTTTTACAGTTTCTTGTTTTATGTTTACAGTTTCTTACCTGACCTTTGCTAAAAATCTTATTTCTATTTAGCTCTGCTGATTTTAATCTTATCTATTGTCTATGTTTCTACATTCTATTCTAAAGGTTAGTCTCTCTGTTCCATTATAAGGGCTAGTTTGTTATTTCTATTCTAAGGTTACTATTCTATTGCTCTACTGTTACGCTATAAGGAAAAAACTGACGGAGGTTTTCCTATTCTATGGCCTAAGTAAAGGTTATGTTGCTTAAGCGTGATTGTTCTTAGCTATGGTGATTAACTACCTGCCTGGCACTTAGTTTAAGTCTTTCTGCTTGCATAGCTCGCATAAGATTTTTAGATAAGGAGCCTGCCTGCATTGTTTGCAGCGGTATTTCTTTAACTGTTTGATAGTTGTCCTTTTAGCCTTACTGGTGGTCTTCCTTGGGACTGCCCTGCGTCCTGCGTCGGCGGGTTTTTAGGGGTATAGGCTTTGGTACTTTCTCTGGTGAGTAGACCCCTGGGGATGTGGGCCTAGCAAGTCCTAAATTTATTGCTAACATTCTTAGTCTAAGTTCCTCATAAGTGGTACATGGTATTTCTGTAACACTAGGGGGTTTTACTGATTTATTCCCTTCCCTAGTCCCGTTAATCCCTAACTCTAGGGAAACATTCCCAGCTGGGGAAACAACCTTTCCTGGGGAGGTGGCCCTGGTAAGAACACATAGCGCTAAGAAGGGGAGCAAACATATTAAAAACAGTATGCCATATACCCCAGGTCCCTTGGAACATATGCTGTGCAGATGTTTCTTCCCTGAAGTGACTGTGTCAAGCAGCAAGGATGGAACGGCTTCCGGCAGTTTGTGAAAAGACATAATAGTCTGGTAATAACTGGAAAGAGTTTTGATTATCACGTTTATAATTGAGAATCACTATTTTTTAAAATGCAAATCATATTGGATTTACATTAAGAAAAGTCTGCCATTTAAATAGGAAATTAATGTCACAGAGATAAAGAGCTGAATAGGAATGGAGTAAAAGTTACTGCTTCACTTATTTCTCTAATCCTAATACAGCTAGAATTACCTAAATAAAGTATGTATCTGTCTAGTTTTTCCAACCCTACTTATTGAAGACACTGTCATAGATTAATTTTTTACTCCTCTGTCATAGATTAATTGTCCATGTAAGCAAGGGTTTATTTCTGGGCTTTCTATTCTGTTCCATTGATTTATGTGTCTGTTTTTATGCCCAGTACCATGCTGTTTCGATTGCTATTACTTTGTAATCTAGTTTGAAATCCAGGCATATGCTACATCCAATTTTGTCCTTTCTTAAGATTTCTGGGGCTATTCGGGATGTTTTGTGGTTCTGTGTAAGTTTTAGGATTACTTTTAGGATTCTGAGAAGAATGTCATTGGTATTTGGATAGGCTTTCCATTAAACCTGTAGATTGCTTTGGGTAGTATGGACATTTTTACAATATTATTCCTTCCAATCCTTGAGCACTGCATATCCTTCCACTTATTTGCATCCTCTTCAATTTCTTTCTTTAGTGTCTTAGTTTTTAGAGTACAAGTCTTTCACCTCCTTGGTTAAATTTGTTCCTAGGTATTTTATTCTTTTCGATGCTAATGTAAACAAGATTGCTTTCTTAATTTCTACTTCTCATCATTCATTTTAGTGATAGAAACATAATGAATTTCTGTATGTTAATTTTTTTGTCCTGCTACTTTACCGAATTCACTTTTTACAACAGAATGGACTTAGAGGGTATTATGCTAAGTGAAATAAGTCAGACAGAGAAAGACAAACACATATAATTTCACTTATATGTAGAATCCCAAAAGAAAACAAACAAATAAAACAAAACAAAAACATTCTCATGAAATAGAGATCAAACTGATGGTTGCCAGAGGGGAGAGGTATGGGGATATGGGTGAAAAAGGCGAAGAGGAATATCCTATATAATAAAAGCCTAATATGCTAAGTGTCCTGTTGACAGGTCGGCCATTCAACCAATCAAAGCCTAATATGCTAATGATATGCTAAGGCCACTCAACCGCTTGCTATGATGTGCACTGACCATCGGGGGCAGACAGTCAACCAGTTGACCAGTTGCTATGACGTGCACTGACTACCAGGGGGCAGACGCTCTGACTGGTAGGTTAGCTTGCTGCTGGGGTCAGGCTGATCAGTACTGAGCGAGATGGGCCAGACACACCCTGGAGCCCTCCCACAGTCTCTCCATAGCTGGCCAACCTCCCATGTCCCTCCCCGGCCCTGATCGTGCACCGGTGGGTCCCTTTGGCCTGGCCTGCATACTCTTGCAATCCAGAACACCTCAGGGGATGTCAGGGAGCCGGTTTCAGCCCGATCCCACAGACCAAGCTGAGGGACCCCACTGGTGCATGAATTCGTGCACTGGGCCCCGAGTTGTGTGATAACTTCACATGGCATGGTGACAGATGATTACTAGATTTACTATGGTAATCACATCATAAGATATATATGTTGCATCACTATGTTGTACACCTGAAATTAAGATAATATTATATACCAAGTATACTTAAATTTTATAAAAAGTTAAAGGACAGTGACAAGATTACTGTTCCTAAATGAAGTGTAAATGGTATAGGGTTCTAGACCCCCATAGTTACAACATAATAAAAGCAAAGGAAGAGAAAATACAAGGCTTGAATATTTGACATTTGTAAATATTTTTCATATACATTTTAGCCAGTAGTGTGATATTTCTAGCACATTCAGTTTAGTTCAACAACCATGTGTGCCTGATTTGAAACAAGAATATAGACATACAACAACAAAGACACAGTTCTCCCTCTCTCTGCCAGGGAGATCTCTCCCTAGTCCATCAGATGACTCCATATGCAGGGTCATTAGCTTCTGTGCTACAGGAGAGCATGGGGAGACTGGGCTCTTGTTTGAATGCTGGAGTAGTCAACCCCTCATGACCATTTAAAAAATTTAAATATATAACAGTTCTGAAAATGTTAGTCTTAAGGAGTCAGGTATCTGTACAGGTAATAAGAAGGCCAACTTCAAAAGAATCAGAAAGGGCTCAAGGCCTTACTCTGAGTGAGTTATACTCACTCAGAAATCAGAAATACAAGGAACAATGAAGAACCAGAGGACCTATGATTCAGAATTGATGTTATACAACAAATTTACTTTAGCTCTTATTTTTATTTTGTGTACTTAATTCAAAAGTACAGCTTTTTTCTTACTACAAAATTAATGCATGTTCTTTTTGGAAAACATAGGTAGTAATAAAAATTTAAAATCACCTGTCACCTCAACCATAATTACATTTTATGATAAAATATTCTAAATCTCTCTAAAAAGCTTAATCAAATTATACTCAATAGTCCATGAGGTCTCCCCCAGACTCCACACCCCCTATCCTGGTCAATCTTAGTATTTAATATTTAAAACTTTACCAATTTAATAGGTAAAAAATATATTTTGTTCTTTTAATTTGGACTCTTTGATTATTTATCATGGTAAATATTTTCTTGTTTATTGGCAGTATTTTTTAAATATATTTTTATTCAACAAGAAAGCCCACTACATGGGAGAACATATTTGCCAACATTATATCTGATAAGGGCCTAATCTCCAACATTTATAGGGAACTCATACAACTTAACAAAAGGAAGATAAACAATCCAATCAAAAAATGGGCAAAGGACCTAAATAGACACCTTTCAAAAGAGGACATTCAGAAAGCCAAGAGACATATGAAAACATGCTCAAAGTCACTAATCATCCGAGAGATGCAAATCAAAACAACAATGAGGTACCATCTCACACCTGTCAGACTGGCCATCATCAACAAATCAACAAACGACAAGTGCTGGAGAGGATGTGGAGAAAAAGGAACACTCGTGCACTGCTGGTGGGAATGCAGACTGGTGCAGCCACTATGGAAGACAGTATGGAGTTTCCTCAAAAAACTGGAAATGGAACTCCCATTTGACCCTGTGATCCCACTTCTAGGAATATATCCCAAGAAACCAGAAACACCAATCAGAAAGGATATGTGCACCCCTATGTTCATAGCAGCACAATTCACCATAGCTAAGATTTGGAAACAGCCTAAGTGCCCATCAGTAGATGAATGGATTAGAAAACTGTGGTATATCTACATGATGGAATACTATGCTGCTGTAAAAAAGAAGGAACTCTTACCATTTGCAACAGCATGGATGGAACTGGAGAGCATTATGCTAAGTGAAATAAGCCAGTCAATGAAGGAAAAATACCACATGATCTCACTCATTCATGGATAATAGAGACCATTATAAACTTTTGAACAATAATAGATACAGAGGCAGAGTTGCCTCGAACACACTGTCAAACTACAGCAGGAAGGCCGGGGAGGGTGGGGGGGGGGCAGGGGGGGTTGTAAGAGATCAACCGAAGGACTTATATGCATGCATATAAGCATAACCAATGGACATAAGACACTGGGGGGTAGGGGAGGCCAGGGGATTGTCAAGGGCGGGGGAAAAAAGGAGAAATATGTAATACTCTTTGTAATAATTTAAGCAATGAAAAAAAATATATTAAAAAAATAAAATAAAATAAAATAAAATAAAAATATTTTCATTGCTTTCAGAAAGGAAGGGAGAGGGAGAAAGAGAGAAATGTCAATGATGAGAGAGAACCACTCATCAGCTGCCTTCCCAACACTCCCCACTGGGGATCCAGCCTGCAACCTGGAAATGCGCCCCTGACTGGAATCAAACCTGGGACCTCTCTGTCCACAGGCCGACGCTCTATCCACAGAGCCAAACTGGCCAGGGCAGCAGTAATTTTTGTTTGAGTTATAGAAGTGAAATTATTGCAATTCAAAATCATAAAGACTATCTGTTATGCAGTGCTGCATTGACTTTTTTTCAATTATTTACTGATTTTCTAACTTTAAACTATTTTTATTAATGCACACCAAGTTAGTACATGTGCATCTTTCTCATTAAAAATAGAGTAGCCATTTCCATCTACCCTCCATTCTTCTGAATCTTTTATTTTTTGCTTTAAACATGACACCACAGGCCAAGTTTCATTTCTCATTTACCACTTCTCCACCTGAGTTGTCAGTTTTGCTTTTGGTCTAAACTCAGGGTAAGCGAGAGGGCATCTCATTAAATCACGGCCTTTGGGCCAGGTTCCAGCAGAGTTATCTACTTTACATATCTTCTTTAGTTTGTTGTTTAAAAATAAATTCAAACCTAGTACTATACAAGATGTGTTCTGTGTTTAACATAATCTTTTACACCTAACAATTTTTAAGGGCAACAAAAATATTTTCATTTGGAGATACCAATATGAACATTTCTTTAGGGAAATGTGACAATATTTAGGAAATAACCATGTCAAAACGGCAGTTATATGAAGTGACTTGTATATGGACTAAGTATTGGCTTTTCCCTAAACATTTGAAGAGATCAAAGAAAGTGATTTGACTTGTAATTTTCTTTTTATCTGTCAAGCTCTTCTTGGGTGTCAGTATTTCATTGTTTGATTCAAACAATAAGTAGCTATGGTGACTGTAAACTGGATGAAGAAACAAGTTCTACATCTATCTCTTAAAATCCTGCAAAGTCTAATAGTGCCATATATATATAGGGTGGGGTATAAGTAGGTTTACAGTTGTGAGTATGGGAAACATAGTTAACTCTTGTATTATTATTTATTAACTAGAGGCCTGGTGCATGAAATTCATGCACTGGGGGGATGTCTCTCAGTCCAGCCTGCACCCTCTCCAATCTGGGACCCCTTGGGGGATGTCCAACTGCTGGTTGGGCCTAAACCGGCAGTCGGACATCCCTCTCATGATCTGGGACTGCTGGCTCCCAACCACTTGCTTGCCTGCCTGCCTGATTGCCTCTAACCACTTCTGCCTGCCAGCCTGATCAGCCCCTAACCACCCCCCTACCAGCCTGATAGACACCTAATGCCCTCTCCTGTAGGCCCAATTGACTCCAACTGCCCTCCCCTGCTGGCCTGATTGCCCCCAAGTACCCTCCCCTGCTGGCCCAATCGCTCCCAACTGCTCTCCCCTGCCAGCCTCGTTGCCACCAACTGCCCTCCCCTGCTGGCCTGATTGCCCCCAAGTACCCTCCCCTGCTGGCCCAATCGCTCCCAACTGCTCTCCCCTGCCAGCCTGGTTGCCCCTAACTGCCCTCCCCTGCCAGCCATCTTGTGTCTGTGGGTGCCACCATCTTTGAAGACGTGGCAGTCAATTAGCATATTCCCTCCTTATCGGCTGTGGGCACCGCCATCTCTGAGGGTGGGGCAGTCAATAGTATATTCCCTCCTTATTGGCTGTTTGTGCCGCTTTGAGGGCTGGGCAGCAATTAGCATATTCCCTCCTTATTGGCTGTGGGTGCCGCCATCTTTGCGACAGCATGAGAGTCAATTAGCATATTCTCTCTTTATTAGATAGGATTATTGTACTGTTTTCCATACAAACAACTGTCAACCTACTTTTGCCCCACCTGTACAGTAGATGATTGTGGAATAGGCTCTTGTTCAACCTTTTAATAGGGAATTTTAATTCATTTGTGTTTTTATTATAATTATTGATAGATATATTTATATTTATCTGTGCTATTTCATTTTGTATTTTCTATTTACTATATTTTTCTTTGCTTTATTTTCTCCTTTCTTGTATTCTATCAAGTACTTTAGTCTAAATACTAGCAACAAGATTCATCAGGTGCTTATCAGCTTTATTTGTACACTGTGTTTTTGTATTTCATGAGTATCTTAGAAATTTGGTATCTATATTATGCAAAGTGTCCCCTCGGGAGTTCAACTGGGAGTTCAATCATTCACTATGATGTACACTGACCACCAAGGGGATGAAGGAAGGCCCTGGCCAGCAGCCAGCAGCTGATTTTCCCTGATCGCCAGCCAGGCCTAGGGACCCTACCCATGCACAAATTTTGTGCACCAGGCCTCTAGTTTACTTATATACTTCAACCAAGAATTTTTAGTTTAATAATGTCTGCCAACTAATAGAATACTTCCCACCACTTTTATTTACTCCCCCCAAAACACCTTTAGATAAATAAATGGGCATTTTATGTGAATTTATATTTCACTATGATTTAACTTGTCAAAAAAAACCTTCACTTTGCCCTAGCCAGTTGTTCAGTGGTTAGAGCATCAGCTGGTGACTGAAGGGTCATGGGTTCGATTCTGGTCCAGGGCAGTACCTTGGTTGCAGGCTTATCCCCAGCCAATCCAGCCAATCGATGTGTCTCTCTCGCATAGATGTTTCTCTCTCCTGTCTCTCCCCATCCCTTCCACTCTCTGGAAATCAATGGAGAAAATATCCTCGGGTGAGGATTAATTAAAAACCTTCACTTTTTTTGGGGGGGGGGCGGTCAGAACCAGCCTTTTATTTTGTCCATTAATTAAGTTTGTTCCTGTTGTCAAAACTGTCCCTCCCACCCCCTAAAAAAATGATGTGACACATGCTCATGCATGTATGTTAAAATGAGTACATTCTGTATTTGTATTTTTGTTTTCAACATTGCCAAGGTGCTATGGGAAATTAAAGTAACAAAACTTAGGACAAATAAAATTGTTTAAAAGCAAAAAAAACCTTCACTTTTTAAAAAATATATTTTTATTGATTTTAGAGAGGATGGGAGAGGGAGAGAGAGAGAGATAGAAACATCAATGATGAGAGAGACTCATCGATTGGCTACCTTTTACACGCTCCCCACTTGGGATAAGCCTGTGCCCTGACCAAGAATTGAATCCTGACCTCCTGGTTCATGGGTTGATGCTTAACCACTGAACCACACTGGCTGGCAAACCTTTATTAATTTGACACATTGGATATTTTAAATAAGTTTTTTTTTTTTGCAAAGCTGTAGGTTAATCTTAGGATACAATTCCCATTTATTGAATACAGTTAGGAAATACAGCTGTATTAAAGAATTGGCAAAGAAAGCAAGAGACAAGAGTAATTCATTCAAAGGTGGATTTTTATATCCACAGTATGAAATCAGGTAACTAGTACTGTTTTTTTCCCTGTACACATATATGTAACATCTAGCCATACTTGTTTACTCATAGAATTGACAAAAATAAAGGAGGTAGATGCCAAGAAAAGAACTTAAAATAAGAACAGGCATTTGCAAGAGACAATCCAATCCACACCAACCTCCGTGGAAGGCAAAATCCAATAAGCATTTACAAATATTCTGGTAGAATTGTCCTGCTTTTTTTCCAGATGGTGCTTCTCTCTCTCATGGTGCTAGAGGCATCATCTTCCTGGCGGGCTATACCAGTGGCATGTTTAAAATAAATTTGTAATTCTTTTAATATTGCTTGACTTTTGTGAATGAGTTCTGCAAGTAAAATGAGGCTTACTTCTCTGTGACACACAGTTGACGAGTCATTTCTCACCTCTGAGATTGCTAAGAGAAGAAATAGAGAATGATTTGAGGAGTCAAAATGAATCATAAAGGAAGATTTCTTTCACTCAGCTTACCATCATACTGTGCATTTCTTCATCTATTTAAAAATTATGTTGTGACCCTGGAGTAGCAGTCTACTCTCAGTCACGCACATAGCTTCCCTTTAAGACTGTATTCTCACTCAGAGGTGATTTTGACTTGTTAGAGGGGACAAATTAAGGTAGTCCCAGGAATACCAGGTAGGTTTTAATGTTTAAATATGACTGAAATGGAGTAACTGTGTGTTTGTGACTATGTGCACCTTGAGTATATCTATTTTTAAATTAATTCTAAGTTATTGATGACATTTTACTCAGGCTTTATAATGGAGAGCTTTTCTGTGTTAAGTTGAAGAAAAGTTTCTTGAGAAATGGTTGGAGATTACTGTCATATATATGTCAGTGACTTTTGCCAATAGCTTTGGACTGCTTAAATAAACAACAGGTAATGTTAATCTGCAAAGATTTCCTTATAGATTTACTCTTACTAAATTGTAGTCTGTTTTACTAACTTTGACTGTAACCAGCAAGGCATGATTCTGTTAAGGATTAATTTTCTAGAACTTGTGGCAATGTGTGTTGATTTGTTGCATAATGACTTTAAATTACCACAAAGTAGCCCTCAGAGTAGTTTAACTGAGATACCAAAAATCTTGAAAAGTTATTAATATATGTCTATATTTCTGAATATATATATACATAGAATTTGTTCATATTAAAAATGTGGAAATATTATGGTTTAAAACTATGCAAAATGAGATCTAACCAAATAATTTATAATAAAACCTTTAATGCTATTATAATATAAATTATATTTTATACCAGAGGAATCCACATATGACATAGTAACTTACCAACTTAAACAAGTCTTGAACTTTTTTCTATGACAGTTATGCCATCTATAAAATTATGTATTTTTCCTTCTATCTCTTTGGTACATTATGAATATAAAAAACACTAAGAATAAAATTAGCATGTCTATTTAAAGTATTAGAAAGTACAACAATATGTATTTTTTGATGTTATTTTAAATATTCTCATCAAAAACTAAAGGATGAAACAGAAGTTAGATTCTTAGTATTTGTTAAGTGAGAGTGATTATCATTTGATATATTTTAGTTTGGAAATTTTTAAGCAACATTCAATAATTAATAATAGAAACCCAATAGCTTTATATAATAATTTGTTACTCGGTATTTTAAAAAACCATTATATTAGTCTTATAATATTCTTGAGAATTCTATACATATATAGTACCAACTAAATTTAAGTATGAAAGATTAAAATTATTTGCTCAATGTTCCAACATTAAAGATGAAGTTAAACCTAATAATCTATGTTTTCTCATTTCCTAACAAATACCTTAGCTAAGTGATTGGGCTATTTTTTATAGGGAGCATTTCTTAAAGACAATGATTTTCATGATTAGTAATAGTGTTTTTATTGATTTGTTCTAAAAATGTGAATGTCTCTACCTTCCATATTTTGTTTTCATCTAACCTTTGGAGATCTATTTAATTGTTTTGAATTCAGTTTTGAAGTATTCCAAGAAACTTTATTTCTTATTATTTACACTGTCATTTTTCTATATCTATGATTAATTACTAAAATACTAAGAATATTACTATTAATTAATATTACTGTGTTGATAAAATTAATACAACATAGAATACGTATATAAGGACATTATATTTTTATTTAATAAAAGCTTAAGAGAAATTAACAAATGAACCAATTTACAAAATAAAAAAATTATATTTTCAACTTTTAAGTGGATTATAAGATGCCCAATATTTGACATTTTTTTAATGTGAAAGATACATACATAGAATGAACTTGAATTACTTCATCTCTGAAAAAATTATAAGCTTTCTCTGATTTTCAAACTTAATAGTTAGAAGTAAAACATTAACTCACTTGAGTCAACAGTGAGTTTAAAAATATAACATCTTTCTTTTAAATTAAAAAATGTTTCCAATAGTATGTTTGCTGCGTTTGTGTTTACTGCTAATTACATTGCTAGTTTTTCACTCCAAAGTTTTTAAAAAGAATATTAGGTACAAATCATCTAAGTAAATACTTATTGGGTGAAGGAATTCAGGATAGTCTCTGGGTTTGGAAAAATCTATATAAAATACCAACATCATCATTGTTATGATTTTTTTTTTTACTTCAGAGTATCCTGCCTTCCTATATTACTGGATCAAATCTTGTAATTATATACTCCAGCAAATGATACTATGAGGAATGCGTAGCACTAACATTTTAATTAAATTACAAAAGCATAATCTGCACAAGGCTGTAGCTAAGCATTTGATGACCCCTAATTATATTATTAGTAACATTTTTATTTGATACCTAGATAACTGGATAAATTAAAAACATATAATTAAAGCAAAGTCATATCCCAATTTATAAAGACAATAAAAACAAAAGAGCATAGCAAAACCCCATTGAAAAGTAGTTACTACACCATTATAATGAGATACAATTTTACCAATATATCTTATAAAGAAAATAAAGGTCAAACCTTGCCATAGGCTTTCTTGTTAAAATACTCTAGAAGACCAGGTAATAATGTAAGTCTCAAGTCATAAACATAATACAAAATGATTCACCCCCATGAGCTTTTTGCCAGTCTAAAGTTATTTTGAATGGCACAGGATGAAAGCCAACATTGGAAGATGGTAAAGAATCACCATACAAGGTTTTAAATAACAAGACCAGAACCTCACTTCATTACTCAGGAACAATTACTGTCAGAGCACAGATATATTATATTTTCTGCTACCTACATTGACACCACATGTCTCACCAGGTGAAAGTGGGCAGAATCCTTTAACGGTAGTCCACTTTGGAGCCCAGGATGAAGGGTGGTGTGGGCCAAGGTACCATTGTTCTTGAAAGAGAAAAAAGCCTAAATGTGCATTAAGAATCTTGAAGAAAGAAACTAGTCCTAGCAGGAGCCTTTATCTCAGAGTTCAAGGACATAAAGGAGTTGTATTTTGCCCGGTGAACTGGATTGGCAAGGGTCAAATAAGGCCAGTCTGCTGGAAAAAAAACAAACCAAAAAAACCCCACCCCACCAGCATATGGCCTAATTATACCCACAAACACAAAGACTTTTCAATTGTCTTTTTCATAAAAATTAACTCTTCCTTGCATTTATGAAGCAATATGAATACTTTTAGCAATACTCTTCTTCTTTCTTTGTCCACCCAAATGAGCTGTCCAGTCCACCAACAGAGCTTGAAAAGTCAGAGTTCCTTTTAGAGTGACACAGACCGCTTTCTCCTCCTGGCAAAATCCCCTGCATGAATGAAGTTGGAGAGAGCCTTAGTGAGGTGACTATCTGATGTCTCCGTGCTGCTCCCAAAGTCATAGTTCTTGAGGCCAGGGCACAAGCAGTGCACAAAGGCCCTGCGAATGTAGCTGTCAAAGATATAGTAAATAAAAGGGTTGACACAGCTGTTGGCAAATGCTAAGGGCCCACTCACCTCCATGCCCAGCTGGGGAATAGACGAGGAAAAGTAGTGTTCTTGCTGCAACCTAGAGACAATGGCCAGGAGCTTGAAAGTATTAAAGGGCAGCCAGGAGAATACAAAGGCTGCCACGACAATAAATATGATCTTGATGGATTTCCTCAGCTTCTTGTTATGCTTTCCCGTCTGCTGGTAATGGGCACACAGCTTCCTTGTGATACAGCAGTAGCAGGTCACAATGCTCACCAAAGGCGCAAAAAAGGTAACAATTAAGGACACCAGGGCCCAAGTCAGTTTAATTGAAGTGGCCCTCTTCTCTGCACAGTATGGCTTATCATTAATCAGGATGAGCTCCCTGGACAGAAGAGAAGGCAACCCCAGGAGGCAAGAGACAAACCAGACACTGGCACAGGCTCCATACGCACAGTCTCTCCTTCGGAATTTCCTGGATACGGCTGGACACACAATGGCCAGGTAGCGGTCGATGCTCATGCAGGTGAGCAGGAAAACGCTGCAGTGCATGTTAACAGAGATCATGTAGGAGCTGCCTTTGCACAGGAAAGAACCTGTTCTCCACAGTCCTAACGAGGCTTCTTTATCCACCCAGAGAGGCAGCGTGATGAGGGAAATGAAGTCCGAGGCGGCCAGGTTCAGGATAAAGATGTCGATCAGTCTTCGGCTGCCCCGTTTGAAATGCAACACGCTCATGAGGAGGAGGTTCCCCAGCGCTCCGAGCAGGAACACGGTTGCGTATAAGATGGGAAGGAAAACAGATGTGTAAGGAGCATGGAAGTGGGTCTCCTCCAGATCGTCCGGATTTGGGCTTGTACCATATAAATAATCCCAATAAACAGAGGTTGCTTCTGGGTCCATCACTAAAGATCAGGTGGCAAAATCTGGTAAGTTTCCTTACCTAGGAAGTTTTTGTATGAATTTTAGAAATCTCAAGGCAGCTTCTTTTATACAGTGCCACCTCCCCCCCCCCCCACCTCACCCCTCCCTTAGAAGATCTTGGGACAAACATAAACACAGAGATTAAAAAAAGCAGTTTCTACCACTCTTCAGAAAGCGCCCACCAGGAACATCACCCTGATTGGTGTTGGGTGGTTGTGGTTTTTTCAATTTACATTTGCCCAGGAAACTAAGCTGCTTTTTTACTTCTTGCTTCAAGGTTTTGAACTTGTTTCTTTAAATCCAGAAATTAGAAAATGAATGAACATTTTTCCTTACCTACGTTAAAGACCTATTTTGCTTTTCTAACACTGAGAATCCTACTGTTTTACTTTTATAATTTTAAGGTGATGATGGTGAAGGTACTGTTTTTATTTACATCATTGGTGAAATGTGAAGAAAATAGACTTCCGTTGCATGAAGAGTGAATTGAAACTCTAAATCATGCCAGTCTGCATCTATGGCAAACATAATGGTTCCAGTTAGGTTATGAGATTTTTCCCAATTACTTGACTCTTTTAGTTCATATGTAATCAATCCTGTCTCACTCAATAAGTTGTGTGTTGTTGTTTTTTTAAAATCTTCAAAGGCTGAGGCCATATCTTGTGCTTTTATTATTTGCAAAAAATTTCCACTATGATTAGCACAACACCTTGCACATAGTAGGTGCTTTGGGAATGTTAGTTTATTTGAGTTGATTAGAAAAGCTTTTATTTTTGTGATTCAGTGTTATTAGCAGTGGTGAATTCATTGAGTTTAACTCCAGGCATTCTTATAACTTACAAATACAGGTTTAAAAATCACAAATTGATATTTTCAACTTCTCTGCTATTATAATTCAACCAATAACATTCCCTTTGTTAGGATTAAAATTCTTGTTTGAAAGATTTTCTCCTACTAACCCTCAAACACCTCCCCTTCATCAGACTCTAGGTCCCTTCTCTTCTTTACACCTCACCTTTGTAGCAGTGATTGTTTAGTTTTTGAGCTATGACTTTTCCTTAAGTACCTCCACACATCAGTGAACTTCACTTTGGAAATTATTGACCTGGCAACAGAGAGACCTATATTAAGTGACATTATCATGGAGTTGCCAGTAGAGGCACTATAAAAGGAAGATTTTTGGTTCATTCAAAACACTTGAGAAGTAGGCTGACATAGGAAAGATCCCATCATATTTTCTTATCGATTCTCTTTTATATTAGAAAGACCATAGCAAAATATAACAAATTCTGAAACTGACTCCATTTATTTCAAATTTTTACTAGCCAAAGTGACTCAAGCTTCTCTCATACTCTTCCCTCCTTTCCTCTTTCCCTCCATCTCATTTCAGCTACAAAATTACAGTTTCAGATTGATATTACGAATGCATATAGATGAAAATACAATTGTTAAACATTTGAAGTTATTTCTACTGAATTTTTATTTCTTTCAGACTTAATATGTTGAAAAGAATGATCCTGCCCGCTGTATTCCCTCCTTCTCTCTTTTCCTTGAATGTCACCTCAGTCTTACACGTCAGTCTACATCAGGGGAAGATGAGGGCTCCCCTGATCTGGGGCAGCCCCGGGAAGTCACCTAGAAGTTGTTTTTTGGTCTAGGTCTGCCTTCTTCTGTGTCCCCTGGCTGTCCTGTGTTGTTCATGAAAGGTGGGGAGGGGGCAGGGGGCACACCCGTTACTAAGCACAGGCTGCAAATGAAAAGAACTAATGCTTTGACATTTCTGGGATGAAAGTCTTTCCCATGTGTAAGCCTTAAATATTTAATAGAATGCTTTATTTTGTCAAATAGTTTGAAGCAGGACAGTATTAAATTGAAAAGGATTGATGGAGTAAACACAGACTATTCAACCACTATATGTGTATGTGTCTTAAATTAATATGTATATTTGTACTTTAATTGTATTGTTAGAATTTATATTATGCAAACAGAAGTTCTTTTGGCATTTTAGAAGATAAGATTGATTTGGGGCCTAAAATACTTTTAAAAAAATTTTTAGATATGTCTCAAAAAATCCACACAAAAATTATAAAATGGAAAAGAGTTGATGCTCATACTCTAGAGCAGTGGTTCTCAACCTTGGCTGCACATTAGAATCACCTGGGAATCTTTTTAAAATCCTCATTTCTGGGCCTCATCCTCCGGAAATTCTGTTTCTTTGTTATGGGGTGGGGCCACAACATTAGTAAC
>NW_005871188.1:1784465-1807132 GCF_000147115.1 Myotis lucifugus
AGGCCCAGAAATGAGGATTTTAAAAAGATTCCCAGGTGATTCTAATGTGCAGCCAAGGTTGAGAACCACTGCTCTAGAGAAAAATATCTGGCTGCACAATTATTCTGAAGGCCTTAAATTTTCTTTCAGCATTCAAAATTGTTGGCCTGCTGATGTAAACTATGTCAAACAAATCTGAATTTCTCAGTAAATTTTAAGCCAGCTGTAGACAAAATGATTTACTTCATGATACATGGTCACTTGGAATACAGTAATTAGTGGTTGCATGCTGCGATGTGAGAATATCTAACATGGATCAACAGTATCTTGGGACCCAAGTTAAAAAACAAATTAAGTGTTTTGAGCCACAAAAGGGAACAAATAGAATTGTTCTGAGCTTTTAATAACTCAAAGAATACTAAGCTATTATAAGACAGAACCCATAATAGAAGCTGACTAGACAAAGTAAGGACGGACATTGCTTTAAATCAGCTCGGGTGTAATGGTCATTTTCAGGCTTCAAATGCAATTGACATAAATATGAGTTAATTTGTGGGAAAACGATATAGGGTTGAGCCTCGGACTGACCTGCTGGCAAAGTCACAAACAAGTCCCAGCTTAGAGGGCTCAGTCCTCTTAGCATAATTAGGCTTGACCTTAGAACACTCCCCAGGTCTTACCCGGGAAGCTAATGGGCTGAGGGAAGTGCAAGGAGTGTAAACATGGTCAAAACAGGTGAAACTCACAAGAACTGTAACTATGGTAACCACTGCCTTGTTTACCTCTGTCTATAAAAGGTCGGTTTGGCCTAAGCAGGGGTGGAAGTCCTTCCTTTTGAGTTGGACTTACTCGCCTGGTCCCCCAATATTTCCAAATTATCTCTTGTCTTTTCTCTTTCATTTGTGTGCGGCTCCTCTTCCAAACCTGAACCCTGAACCATGCAGGATGTGGAGGGAAGCATTTACGACATAATTAACAATAAAATAAGCAGTACACATAGACCAAAACTCAAAACAACATCACACATACAGCCTATAAAAAAGCAGTCTGAACAGGATGATTTAAAAAAAAAAAGAGTAAGATGTAAATATTAGTAACTGAATTACAGCATATATGCCATCTCAAGAATGGGTTTCCCCTCCAAGCTGCTCAACTTTCCTCTCCCATCCCGGCAGATAATTGCTTCCACCTTTATGTTCTCTGAGACCTTATACAACACTGTTTATGATTCATTCCACATGATTTGTTCCTTTGGTGTCTGACCTCCTGAGCTGATCATGAGCAAGTTGAAGGGAGAGACCATCCATTATCTCTCCACTGGCCTCTAGTAACTACCCAATTAAAGTCTTTTATGGACTGTCGAAGCCATTGTTTTGAACCTGTGGGTGCCAGACCACATTACCCACATGAGAGTCGCTTGGGTGCCTACTGAACTGTGGCTTTCTGAGCACAGCCCCAGATCTATTGAATCAAAATCATTAGGAGTGGAGTCTAGGACTTTATATTTAACAAACATCAAAGGTGATTCGTATACACACTAAAGTTTAGAATCACTATTCTCATTCACTTATCTTAACCAACTTCATATGTTATGCTTTGTTATTACTTTGGCTAACTTTTTAAAAAGTTTAAAAATCACCTCTAAATTTGAATTTTTTAGAAGTCTTCTTCCTTGAACTTCACAAAATTTTAGAAATTTAGACTTCAGAGCTCTTCCAATTCTGTGTCCCAGTTCCTGAGATATGTTCAGAATTGGGTCAGATGTTGAAGATGAGGAGAGAGTAAGGTTTGCTCCACAGAGAATCTAATATCATGTATCATGTGGCCATAGCTGTGACTTGCATCCTCTGCTTCACAGGTGGACTGAGGTTTTCTGTGAATACAGCCACCCCAACTGGCATTGTGATATATTTCTTCTGCTTCTTCTCTGTCAACCACTCTGGTCCCCATATTAAATAAGGACTCATCAGAATATATAGCATATAGCATAGCAGAAAGAAATCTCTGCTCATATATGCTGTCCTGATGAGCCCTATAATAAATGGCAAATGTCATGAAGCAAATTGTTTTTCATTAATTTTATCAGATGATGATATATTTTATTAGAAAAGCCCCACTCTTGTCCATTTCTTTTTTTTTTAAATATATTTTATTGATTTTTTACAGAGAGGAAGGGAGAGGGATAGAGAGTTAGAAACATCGATGAGAGAGAAACATCGACCAGCTGCCTCCTGCACATCTCCTACTGGGGATGTGCCCGCAACCAACGTACATGCCCTTGACCGGAATCGAACCCGGGACCCTTCATTCCGCAGGCCGACGCTCTATCCGCTGAACCAAACCGGTTTTGGCTCTTGTCCATTTCTTATTTGAGTATTATACAGTGTATAACAATTTAAGTAGTCCAGTTTAAGAGATCTGTTTATACTCTAAGAGTTAATGATTTATTTTTATTTTGACAGTTACTTGGAGAGTTTTCTGTAATACACTAGTAATGTAATATATCCTACCAAATTAAGTGTTACCAGGTTCCATCAACAGGGAATATAGAGCATTGAATTCATTTAATTAATTTTTTATTATAGTTGATATACAATATTATGTTAGCATCAGGTGTACAACATAGTGATTAGTTATTTATATACATTACAAAGTGATCACCCCTTATAAATCTAGTACCCATCTGACACCCTATATGGTTATTACAATATTATTTACTATACTAGAGGCCCAGTGCACAAAAATTGTGCACTGGTAGGGTCTCTAGCGGCTGCCAACTGCTGGCCAGGGCCTCCCTCCCTTCCCCCAGCAGGCCCCTGGTCGAACTCCCAGTCAAGTGGACAATTTTCATAGTACGCTTTTATTATATAGGATTCCCTGTGATGTACTTTATAGCCCCATGACTCATTTTATAACTGTCAATTTGTACTTCTTTTTAAAAATTTTTATGAGTTTATTTGATGACATGTTTATTGATTTGTTCCATTTATTTATGCATTCATTGGTTGATTCTTACATGTACCCTGACTGGGGATCAAACCCACAACCTTGGTATTTCGGGATGACATTCTAACCAACTGAGCTACCTGGCCAGGGCATTTAGTTGTAATTTTTTTTTTAAATCATCACCTGAGGATATTTTTCCATTGATTTTTGAAGAGAGTGGAGGAGAGAGGGAAAGACAGAAAGAAACATTGATGTGAGAGAAACACATTGATTGGTTTCCTACAACCAGAGCCCAAGCCAGGAAGAAGCCTGCAACCAAGGTATGTGCCCTTGACCAGAATTAAACCAGGGACCCTTTGGTCCATAGGTTGATGCTCTATCCACTGAGCCAAACTGGCTAGGGCAGTTGTAATTTTGATGTGGTTGTGAGAGGAGGTGAGCACAGCATTTTCCTACTCTGCCATCTTTTTCTTTCCTTTTTATTGAATTTATTGGGGTGACACTGTTTAACAAAATTACATAGGTTTCAAGTGCATAATTCCACAACACATCATCTGTACACTGTATTGTGTCTTCACCTCCCCAATTCAAGTCTCCCTCCATTCTACTCTGCCATCTTGAGGAAAGCCATTTTAGATGAACTTTTCTATTTGCCTTGTTCTTGTTAATATAGCTATTTTTCTATAGTGAATTGATCCAAGGAAAAATTTTATATAAGTTTTTTAGGGTGGTTGTTTATTGGAGTTGAGAGTTTGTATATATTCCTATTTTTCTTCTTTCTATACTACTAGGTTTTCCTTTCACAAGAAAAACAACAAAATTTTATGAGAAAAATATAATGTAGATATACTTTATTCAACATAATTTTTTAGTTCCTAAAATATGTGCAATTAAAAATTAATATTTAATTAGATTAGGGAATTTGGTAATTCTCATATTAAGAATTGTTTTGTAAGTACATAATATAAGCAAATAATATCTGCATATCTATATTTCGGTTGTTGGCTTATTTAAACTGTAATGTAACTGCAAAACCTGCTGAAACTAGAACCACCCTTAACAAATTAAAGCCAGAGGCCTAGTTCAACTTTGCTTTTAAATGTAAATTGCATAATCTGTACATGGTTGCCTTAAATTCTCTTTAACAGTTTATAAAAATATTTCAGTCCAACTACTGTTTTCCAAAACAACAGAGTAAGAAATGGAAGCAGACATTTAACTCTATTATTAAGGATTTATATTGCCTACCCACACAAATAAGTATAAACAGAAAACACCCAAGATGCAGAGATAAATCAGAAATATGGTTGTGTGCTTGGAGTTACTGCATACGATGGGACAGTGCAAGTCCTCTGTGCTGACTGGGCAGGATGGTCATAGCCTCTAACAGGCAGACACTTCCAGGTCCATTCTAAATTGCTGAGTGAAATGTGTTTTGTGTGTTTTCTAAGCATTCTGCAGACTTGATGGATGAAAGTGACATCCTCCTTTGCAGGTCTCCCCAAAGACAACCACCCTGAATCATGAATGCTTATGTGTGCTTGAACAGAGCTACATAAGGATGCCTGAAATCTGGTCCTGGTAAGTCTTTCCTAGTCATCTGACAGTTAGTCCAGAGGTTCATAAAACCTACTGAAATGAACAGACTCCTACCTCTATAAATGGCTTATTTTCTCCCTCTAGAGTAGAGGTTCTCAACCTGTGGGTCGCGACCCCTTTGGGGGTCGAACGACCCTTTCACAGGGGTCGCCTAAGACCATCGGAAAACACATATATAATTACATATTGTTTTTGTGATTAAGCACTATGCTTTAATTATGTTCAATTTGTAACAATGAAATTGGGGGTCACCACAACATGAGGAACTGTGTTAAAGGGTCGCGGCATTAGGAAGGTTGAGAACCACTGCTCTAGAGGAATCAGGAGCTTTTAAAGGCTGTATATCAGTGGTTCTCAACCTTCTGGCCCTTTACAGTTCTTCATGTTGTGACCCAACCATAAAATATTTTCGTTGCTACTTCATAACTGTAATGTTGCTACTGTTATGAATTGTAATGTAAATATCTGATATGCAGAATGGTCTTAGGCGACCCCTGTGAAAGGGTCGTTCAACCGCCAAAGGGGTCGTGACCCACAGGTTGAGAACCGCTGCTTTATATAATGACCCTACTTAAACATTCTAGATGTTCAACACATATTTTCCAATACTAATCTATAATAAGAAAAGCATTATATGCTAATTAGACGGGACAGCCAAACGACCTTTTTGACGAAGCCGTGGCAGCGGGGGATGAGGCAGAGGTGGTTAGGGGCGATCAGGCAGGCAAGCAAGCGGTTAGGAGCCAGCAGTCCCAGATTGCAAGAGGGATGTCTGCCAGTTTAGGGATCAGCCTAAACCAGCAGTCAAACATCCCCCGAGGGGTCCCAGATTACAAGAGGGTGCAGGCCAGGCTGAGGGACTCCCCCCCCCCCCCCCCCTGCACGAATTTCATGCACTGGGCCTCTAATAACTTAATAATTGTTTACTATGCCTCAGTCCCTGTGCTGGGCATTTTATTTTTTATTTTCTTCCTCATTCAGTACTCACAATGATCACTTTGGACAGGGGCTATTGTCAACACCCATATTTTGGAGAAAATAAAACTGAAACTTAAAGAAGTAAACTGTAATGTCACAAAGCTAGTCGGCTCACTCCAACACTCAAGTTTGGGAAGTCAGTTATTCACCCTGAGCTCAGTTCCCTTGTCTTTGAATTTGAGGTGGTATCTTCCTCTTTGAATTGTAAAACCTCCGTTATATAGGTCACAACCGATGACCAGCAGTGACCAGAGACAGTTCGCCTTAATCTGTGGACCCCAGACCTTTCCTTGTAAAATAAAAGAATCCACCAGTCCAGACCTCCCGTTTGCCTGCTGCTTTCCCTCGGGAGCTGAACTACATCCCCCACAATGCGCCGCGCGCTGCGCCGGGAATGCCGTCCGCCTCCTCTCTCAGCTCTCCCTCCGTCCCTCCTACAACTCCCACAAGCCCCCTCGGCCCCGGGCCTGGGCCTGGGCCGGGGCCAGACCTGGGGTGGAGGCGGAGGCGCGGGAGTTGTGGAGGGGGCGGGCTCTGCAGGGAAGTGCGTCAGAGGAGGCGCGGGGAGAGTAGGGTGCTGTGGTCCGAGCTGAAGGGTGAAGCTGGCGGAGCAGGAGGATGGGCGGTGAGCGAGCGGGGCCGGCGTCGCCGGGCGGGGGTCGCGTCGCCGTGCGACGTTGCCAGCGGTTTAGGGAGGGTCCCCTCCCCTGGCGCCGCTGGGGTGGGCGGGTTCTGAGCGGCCGAGCTGGGCGGGGGTGGTCCCTCGGCCGAGGGGTCTGGGGAGGGGCCTGGTCGGGTACCTGGGGCCCCTGGCCGGGTCCGCGCAGGGCTTCCCCATCCCTACCCGACCCGCGTCGACCTCACCCGGTCCCCAGGGGCGTCCGGCCTGGGAGGAGCGCCCTCCCGGTGCCGGGACCTCATTTTAAGGTCATTTGCGAGCAGGAGGATGACAGAGGGTTCAAAGGAATAGACCCCAACCCGCCTCCTGGGGTTGCCATGCATGACTGTTATTGCCCTGATCGCCCGAGTCACCCCCCAGCCTCCTGGCGCGGCCCCCGCCGTCCTGGAGCCCGTGTCCGAGCTGCTCTGTAAGGTGTGTCGGGGGCAGCCTTCGACTCGGCCCGATCCGCCTTGACTCACTTCACTGCGGCCATCGACCGCCGCCGCGGAGCCGCGTCCACGCCTTCCTGTTGCCTAGTGCACACTTTCCTCTGGCGGAGGAGAGTTCACTGAGTTTGCAGATGGGGAGGTGCAGGAGTGTCGGGACTGGGGAGAGCGCTGGGCGCGAGGAACGTGCCGGGTGAAGGAGCCTGGCTGGCTTCGCGTTCCTGGGTCGGGGCAGGTGGAGATCCAGCACTCGGCGTGATTTTGTCCTCCTCGCCGTGCTCTGCACCTAAAACAGCCTTTCTCTGTGGGCTCACAGATATCGTCCACGCCGTGTTCCTGATTCTAAACCTGGTTTTTAGGTTTCCCTCTTGAGAGGGAACGGGGAGGAGCGGATTTCCCTCCTCTGCTTCCTTTTCCTCTGCCCTTTTCACACCCCGCACCCCGACCGGGGACACTGAATGCGCTGCAGCTCGTGTAAAAACTCAGTCTGTGATTAAAAATTCACGCAGGGTGCATTGCTGACTCTGGGCATGTGTGTTGTCTGCATCTGTAACGTGTACGTCCTTTTCAGTGTTGTCTGTTTTAGTGTGCAGGTGAGAGACTAGAGAACAAGACCTCTGTCTCCATAGCGTCCTGGGTATGTGAACTTTCAATAAGTACTTTCATGCTGACTGTTGTTTTGAACTTAATTTAAAACATGCTTTTTAAAAAAAACAAACAAATAAAAAAACTTCTTCATGAGTAGACTTTACTTTAAATAGCCAAAGGATGGGAAATAAAGGGGCGATTTTGAGATCATTTCTTTCAAAATGATCTTTATTTGTCCTTGGTTGAGTCTAACGTTTCTCCAATTTTTATACAGAGCAGTGTGAATGCCAGAATGGATAACCGTTTCGCTACAGCATTTGTAATTGCTTGTGTGCTGAGCCTCATTTCCACCATCTACATGGCAGCCTCGATTGGCACAGACTTCTGGTATGAATATCGAAGTCCAGTTCAAGAAAATTCCAGTGATTTGAACAAAAGCCTCTGGAGCGACTTTGCTAGTGATGAAGCAGATGAAAAGACGTACAGTGATGTACTTTTTCGATATAACGGCACAATGGGATTGTGGAGACGGTGTGTCAGTATACCCCAGAACGTATATTGGAATAACCAAGAAAGGACAGGTATTCCTCGTTTTAAGTTCTTTATCCTTTACCTGTTCAAATAGGAATGAGGTGATATGATGATGACCCAATTATGTATAAACTGGTTTGGGAGTTCTTTCCTCAAAGAAATAAATCTGTGTTTCTTCTCTCCATACCACCTTCTACCCCCGCCTTTCATGAGTTACCATTGTATTCATAAATATTGGTTGGGTGAGTAACTGTCCTTATCTTGAGAAAGACATTTTAAATCTTTGTACTTATATACCTATTTATTAAAAGCCTTTTTATTCATCTCACTCATCATGGGGAAATAAATGGGAAAGTACAAATAAGACTTTAAACACTTAGTAACTGGTAAAAAGGACTAGTATCCAAAATCAGATCAACAAATATGAATTGATAGTTCTTTTATATGTTAGCTGTGTTAGTAGGTATTATCATTTGCCCTCTAAATCTTAGTATAATTTGACCAACTCTACATTTATATCTGTGCATATTTGAGACTGTTTTACAACCTTTTTTTAAAAAAAGATTTTTTTATTGATATTTAATGAGAGGGGAAGGGAGAGCGAGAATCATCAACATGAGAGCAGAACATCAATCAGCTGCCTCCTGCACGTCCCCTACCAGGGATCAAGCCCGAAACCTGGTCATGTGCTCTGACCAGGAATTGAACCAGCAACACTTCAGTGCCTCGGACAACGCCCAACCAACTGAACCACACCAGTCAGGACTGTTTTACAACAATCTTGATAGAGCTTATAGATTAAAGATGTACAGAAGAAAAATAACCTAAGAAATTGTCTCTCACGTTTATTTTGCAAGCATTCTTAATATTTAAAAATTTTAATTTCCAGTTATTAAAATGGAAACTTTAGAGCTCTTTGTAAGGAACAGCTTTACATTTTGTGTGTTTTTTTTAATTTGTGACTACTTCTGTTGGCCTGTTGGTGGGAATCACTGTATTCAGATCCCAGCACAACAGGCTTGAGTTGCCATACATCAGAAGATGGATGTTGTGATTTTATATGGGAAAAAAAAGTAGTTTGTAAGAGGGGAAAGTAGGTTAAAGTTTATTGTAAAACATTTAACTATTAGAGCATAGGAGTACTTGATATTTGAATTTAGCAACTATTTATCCTTCATTCAACAAATATTTATTATCTGTCTCCATATTCCAGGGCCTAGAAGTTGGGAGTACATCAGGAAAAATAAAAATAAAAATTCTTACTCTGGAGAAACTACTTACATTCTACTAATAAGGTGTGACAGGCAATAAACATAGGTATAACAGTATAAGCAATAAATAATTATATAAAATGTTAGAAGATGACACATGCTAAAATATAGCAAAATAAAGGGGAGTTGGAAAAACATGATGTTGATGGGATAAGTTACAATATTCAGTAGTATAGGCTCCAACAAAAGACACCACTTGAGTAAAGACTTGATATAGGTGAAGGTGTTGGCCGAATAGGTCATTGTGGAGACAGAGGAGATCATTTAGGTTGGAAGAAACAACTACTGAAAAGCCCTACGTTGGGAGCATGCCTAAAATAGTCAAGGACCAGTGAGGAAACCACTTGACTGGAATGGAGGGAGAGGGAGATGGGTATTCTATCAGAGACAGTACTCATGGGGTGGGAGTAGAGCAAATCATGCAGGATTCTCTAGGCATGAAGAGGACTTTGGCTTTTATGTGATGGAGTCATTGGGGAGCTTTGAGCAGAGGAGAGATGATCTGCTCATTTAGGCTGATATGTTGAATACAGGTGTCAGGCAAAGGTGGAAGCCAGGAGACTAATTAGGCTTATGCACTAATTCAGGTGAGAGATGATTGTGACTCAGACCAGGGTGGTAGTACTGAGCATTGGCTGGATTCTAGATATATTTTGAAGGTAGAGCCTCTAGGAGTTCCTGATGGAATGCATGTGGACAAGAATGACTAAACTTTCTAGGCTGAGGAACTGGAAGGGTAGAATTGTCATTACCTGAAATGGGGAAGATGGCTGGTGGAGTGAGGGAGGAAAGAAGATCAAAGTTCCTATTTATTTGTTTTTGTCCCCTGCTCCTCCTCCTTCCTAGTGTTCTTACATATCTATTCTCATTGATTTTACTGCTCCTACTTTTTTTTCCCCCCTTTCTTGTGCCCAGGTCTTAAGCCTGCCACTGAGAACTACTGGTATCTATTGGGCATTGATCCTACATGTCAGAGCTAAAGATGTTGCTGTCTCCTCTGCGAACATCTCTATCACTTTTTATTTCAGAGAATAGTTACTTGAAAGAGATTTTTTTGTTAAATGCTTAGTATTAAAACAGCAAGCAATCATTGTTATTCTTGTTCCAGAATCATTTGATGTGGTCACAAGATGCACGAGTTTCACGCTAAATGAGCAGTTTATGGCGAAATTTGTTGAGCCTGGAAACCACAATACTGGGATTGATCTGCTTCGAACCTGTGAGTACTTTGATATCAGCAGGACAGTTAGGGAAAAATAGGAAATAAGTTTGCCTTTTTACGAACTCTGATTTTGGAACAAGATGAGTTATTATATTGTGTCAACTTGAAATAAGATCTCTAACAGTGACAAACTCTGATATGTTCATAACATATTTTAGAAGTTAGGTGCACACTTACTAAATTGCAAATAGGAAGTTGAGAGAGGAAAAATAACACATTGGATGACAGAATCCAGACCCTTCAAAAGGTATTTTCAGTGAGCCCATTTAAAGAGGAAATTTAATAGGGATAAGTAATAAATTCCTGTATTTGAGTTAAACACTTCAGCTACCTGAGTTCAGTTAGGGATGTGTGAACACAGTTGACTGTAAGTTCTATATGAGTCAATTGAATGTCAGGCCTGCCCCAAGTGTTAATCCAGTCTTAGGTGATAGTAACAGAACTGTAGATGTCAAAAATAAATGAAAGTATTTATTAGGAGTATTTATTATTCCTTGAGGGTCAGACTACCCAGGAACTACTGTCTTTAGTTTTGAACCTACTTTCCAATCTATAAAGACTTATTAGAGCTTGCCTAGAAGAATGACTATGTCATGAGAAGAAACATTTAATAAAATGGCAAGTACTTAATTTTGCCTGGCAAATGCATAGGAAGAAGTTTATTTTATTTGTTTTAACAGTTTGAAGGAAAGAGAAAAACTTTTATGTAGTTCTAGAAGTAAAGCTAGCATTAGAAGGTAGATGTGGTTTGGTGTTGATATTGATACATTGCTATTAATTAAAATAATTTAAAAATGGAATAGGATGCTTTGTAAAGTCACCAGCTTTCTTCCCATGTGGTTGAAGGAATTTATGATAATTAAAACTGCCATTTATCACCCTGACCAGTTTGGCTCTGTGGTTGGAGCATCTCCCAGAGGACTGAAGGGTCATGGGTTTGATTTCCAGTTAAGGCATGTACCTTGGTTGCAGGTTCAATCCCTGGCCCTGGTGGGGGCACGGGCAGGAGGCAACCATTCGATGTGTCTCTCTCACATCGATGTTTCTCTCAGTTGATATGTCTCTCTGACATCGATGTTTCTCTCTCCACCTCCCCCTTCCCTCCCTTTTACTCTCTCTGAAAATTAGTGGAAAAAATATCTTGGGTGAGGATTTAAAAAAAACAAACACCACCAACAACAACAAATCTCCCATTTTATTGAGTCCTGGTATATACCAGATCCTCTACTTGGCACTTTATGTATACTCTTTCAACAGTTTTTTTTGTGTGTGTTTTTTTTTATCAACATTTATTGACTTGTTATAACTGCCATAGATCCTCTGAGGACTTATATTTGCTTATATGTAGAGCCAGAATGTTTTGCCTCAAATGCTGGCTCTACTAGTTTGTAGGGATGTTGGGAGGGTTAGTACACAGAGCATCTATGGAACAGTGCCTGACACTTAGTAAGACCTGTCCCGCTGAGGTCAGTAGTTGTTAACTTTTAGTGTCTTTTTACTTTTACATTTATCAGGACAAAGTGAGCATTTTTTTGAACAGTGTGCTTTACAAAACAAATCTCAATATTCCTTTCTCATTTTTGAGAAAAGATCTACGTAGAATAGGAAAGAAATTTCCATTGTGGGAAAACTGTCTGGAATTATGGTAATGTTTTTCCTCTCTTCTTTTCTTCCAGATCTTTGGCGTTGCCAGTTCCTTTTACCTTTTGTTAGTCTAGGTTTGATGTGCTTTGGGGCTTTGATTGGGCTTTGTGCTTGTATCTGCCGAAGTTTGTACCCCGCCATTGCCACGGGCATTCTCCATCTCCTTGCAGGTAGGTCTTGTCATCAGATTTAGCATTTTATCTTCTTTCTGTCTCCCTAGAGACCAAAGAGTTATAATTCTAAACATTCATATATTACTGCTCTGTCACATTGCCTGAAAATCTCTTATGGTGCTCTTACCTAGCAATGTTTTGTTTTCTACATTTTCCTCCAAGGTCTGTGCACACTGGGCTCAGTGAGTTGCTATGTTGCTGGGATTGAGCTACTCCACCAGAAACTAAAGCTGCCTGAGAATGTGTCCGGTGAATTTGGATGGTCCTTCTGCCTGGCTTGCGTCTCAGCTCCCTTACAGTTCATGGCTTCTGCTCTCTTCATCTGGGCAGCTCACACCAACCAGAAAGAGTACACCTTAATGAAGGCATATCGTGTGGCATGAGTGGGAAGCTAGCTGCTATACAATTGCCATTTTTATTATTTTTAAAGAGTAATATTTTCCCTCCCCCAATTTTTTTGAATTTAACTATTTTTTTTGCAGATATATCACTCTATCTTGAAAATCCACTTTATTTATTCACACAGTTGTTTTTTAATACAATTAAAATTTATATGCATTACTCTGAGTGATAAACAAACTAGTCTAGGGTCAGAGTCTAGACATAAGGAAATGGGTAGATACTTGGCACAAATTCTGAAAGATAACTGATAGTGGGAAATTGACCCAGAACAAGTTCTGCTGATGTCTGTTAGACTTTTCAGTAAAGTAATTATATTCACTCAACTGGAAATTTTTATTTTCGTTGGGAAACCTCATCGTCAAAACTTATGTTTACTTTGCCGTTATAGTTAGTCAGCCAGAGTTATTAATGCTGTTTTCAAAAACTTAAGCTACATAACATAGGGAAATTATCTAAGATCCTTTTTCCTAAATATTGGCATATAACTTTTATTAAGATGAAATATGGCAGCTGTTGATCTATACCGTGTCTGTCTACAAGAAAAGAGGTGAAAAATAATCTTACGTACTTGAAATTTTAACTTTGGAACTACAGGAATTCCAATTCAGCCAGATAAGAAGATTAACCTTATTTTACTTTTTTTTTTAAAAATCTTAGAGTGTCATAGGATTTTCAGTACCACCAAACATTAAAGGGGATTTTTGCTCCTTCTCCTTTAATACACCAGACTTATTACAAGAGTGCTTTCTTTTTAATACCACTTTGGATTCACAGAGTAAAATTCTTCAACTGCTATTTCTTTATTTCAACTAAGTACCATAAAGAACGTTCCACCATAAAGACCCTCTGGAGTTAGGAAAATTACCACAACCAGCTGGTCATTAACTTCCAAACATGGTCTTTATTTCTTGTGGTGAAATGATGTGCCTTTCCTTGCCTAAGTCCCTTCCTGGTGTGTATCAGCATTATTTAATGTCTTCTAATTCAGTCATTTTTTGATAAATATGTCTATAAACATTGAACTTTTAAAAATCTTATTTACTTATTTCATTACTATAGCACTTGACAGATTTTTTTTTAAAAATGTAACTTAGTGATTTCTTACAATATCCTAAATCTGTCTTTTATACAAAATAAACTTAAAAATGAGAAAAGACTCAGTTGATTTAAATCTCAATATGTTAGGATAAAGAAGTACAAGATTCTAAATGAGCATTTCTGTGGAAAATGTTTTTTTTCTTTATAGGCCTATTTTTATGCCCAGTGTTTGGCTCTGTTTTATCCTCCAAGAACTATGGGAACCTCTTAACACCCACTAGGAAATGAGAGACTCTATGTCATATGTTTCGCAGTTTTAAAATACGTTTTCAAAATAGTATTGTGATCTCTATCATACTTAATGTGGCTAGTTTTTCATAAGTTCATTTAATGGCTGTGGATTTGTGTTGTACATTAAAGACATAATCGAGTCAGTTTTGGATTTCCAGCAAAGCCAGTATTACTCTGCAGCTGATTATTGCCTATGAAATGGCTTGCTGCTCACTTTTCTTTCTCTTCCTAACTCTTGAAGTGTCATTGCCCTCCAGTCCTATAGACAGGAGAAAAGCTAAATGATCAAACAACACTTTTGGGAATAGGATTTTTAAATTGTTGAACAACAGTGCATTTTTGTGTTGGGAATTAATTTAAACAGTGGTCCCTGCTTCTTGTCACTCCAAAGTTATCTGTCACTGTCATTGTAGTCCAGAAACCCAGTCAGAACTGGCCTTCTGTGTCACAACCTCACCAGTAGCATCCTGTAATATGGAAAGCTAGCACCATAAGCCCTGGTGCTAAATGGGTGTTGTAGTTGATACTTGAAGCACATTGCAGAGTAGCTGTCATCCTCTCCTGTGAGGACTTTTTTCTGTGGAATACATAGGGCCATGTTGTTTCATTTGATATGAAAACTACGGTTTTTCAGCTGCACCATGATTCTAAAGAGGTAGAATCATATGAATTACTGATATTTGGCTACTTTTTAAAGTTAAACTAATACATAAAATGAGTGGCAAGTAAAGTCCTATTAATCTCTTTTCATCTAATCTTTGAAAGTAACCCCCAAAGTAAAAAGTTAATTTTCAGATTTTTCAGAACATGAGCTTTATGGCAACTTTAAGAAACCTGTTTTAAAATCTTAATTTTATGGTTTCTAACCTCATAACTAAGTGATGTGAATATGTTCTATATGCTTTTTAGCAAAAGACTCATTTCAAAATGTCTTAGGGATAGCCATAAAAATAGTAAAAGTTAAAACAATAAAATGGCATTATTTTAGAAGAATTTATTTGTTCAGTTAACTCTGTACTTGCTATCCATGTCATGATACACCAGAGTCTCAAGAATTTAATAGTAATATGTTAAAGTTTTACCTTCTCTAAATATTAGTGTATGTGTGGTGTGTGTGTTTGTTGGCGGGGGATAGACTTGATAAGTCACTTATAGGTGACCTGATTTAGTCACACAAGTGAGAAGAATGATATGATCATACAACAAATCAATTTAGAGTTTGTTTTCCTATCCCAAAGATGACATCACATTGTAGACTGGCAGTTAAAACTTATAATACAGATCCAGTCATCTTCAGTTGACTATAAAGTACATAATGTGAGGGCATTTTAAAATGTAACCATGTTGCCTTTCATCAGAAATGAATTAACCTGATTTGCCAGTTGCAACACTTCCCGGAGTTTCCTAGCAGCAAAAGGAGCAGGTAATGGGTGCAGTTCTGAAGATGCAGATTATTTCACAAACTGGATGCAACTTTGTCCTGGCACAGATGGGTGGAGTCTTGTCCTCCTTTCAGCTTTCTACTCATTCAGGAATAATGATTCATAGCTTGGAAAGAAAGAATTAAAATAAGGAAGCACATCTATGGACAGGAATTCTGTTGTCTGTTGCTCATCAACTGTTCCAAATACACTATTTTCATGAGATACTCCCTACCACACATTTTTCCCTTAGATCAAATGACATGCCAATGTCCTGCAAATTCACTATGTGAAAATGCTAACTTGCAAAAAGAATAAATTAGAATGATTGCTATATAGAAGTTACCATAAACATTACTTACTAGTAAACCCTCTTCAGTGCTAAAATTTCTTTTAGAAAAATTAACTCATTATTTGACGTTAACATTTACCAGTACATACTTTCAGCAAGCTTGTATAAAGCGAGATTCAATTTATATGTTTGTTTTTGCTGAGTTTAAAAATATGAAATAAGGAAAGAGTAATTCTTGTTTTGTCTCTGCTTTTTAAAATATGTGAGTTATTATTAATGCATGACCTTTCCTCCTCTGACTCTGTGCCTCAGAATGTGAACTTTACCTTACCTCTCCTGCAGCCTTTCAGCCCCTCCCAGTCTTCTAGGCTTCTGTTCGTGGTTTTCTTGACTGAGCTTGTAAGGTCATCGGTAGTTCACAAGGGACTTTGATTCTTTTATCCCCATAATCTCCATTGGCCTCTTTCTTCAGGATTCTTAGCCTTATCTTCATATGTGCTATCCAGTTTTCTTATTTTCAATCTCAAGATACCAAGAATGGCTGTTGAAAACTATAAAGCAATTCTGTTAAAAGATTGTGCTGTTTGGTGTTAGCTGCTTGACAATTTTAACCAACTCTGACTATTGATTATTACTCCCTACCACACATTTTCCAAAATCGCTAGTAGAATCTAGAATTCTTCCTTAACTTCCACAGGAGTGTATTCTTTAATGAGGGAGTATTGGAATGAATTGTTCCAGTTTCTCCAAATCTCACTTTCTCCTCCCTACAAAAAGAGAAATTGTATGATCTGATTGGAGAGATTGCTGGGATCAGGGCATCCACAAAAAGCAACAAAAAAGTGTACAGGGGTTAAATATCCAGCTCAGGAGACAATACTAAATTTGCAATCCCAGGTCTGTCACTTAGCTTTTCTGAGTCCCCCTCTTCCCATCTGTGAATGCTATCATATCTGCCTCTTGAGTTACGATGATGATTTTGTCAATAGCTCAGCTAAAAGTAGCCACTCAAAAAATGCCTCTTATGACTTGAGGCATAACGAGGGGATAGGTTACCAAGCCTATGAAGCTGTGGTTCTCAGCCTAGGCCACACATTGCAATTGCCTGGAGAATGTTTAAAAATACTTTAAAGATTCTGATCTTGTTGGTCTGGGGTGTGGCCCGATCACTGCAATTTTTTAAACCTTTCTAAATGATGCCAGTGGGATAGTTATGTTTGAGAAATATGTGTGAGAGCTATGTTTAAGATCCAGAAGTAGGATCTTGCTCTCCCAGGCAGATTGTTAGAGGGAGACAGTGGGCTCTGTCAAGCAGATAGACCTGCACAGTGCCTGCTTTCTAGAAGCCATTTCTCTCCTGTGCTTCCCAGCACTCTCTCCTGCTGATGACTGGTCGTGTGAGTCGGGCCCCATCCATCACACCCTGCTGGCTGGAGATGTGTTGAAGAGTCTACCTGCAGACCCAGTACACTCCAGTGGCTGGTCTGAAGGTTCAGATTTGGCAGGAGGGAACAGGAAGCCTTGTTTGTTTTGGCTTCAATTCCAAATTACTTTCTCTAATCCAGCACTTTCAGGGACCCTGTAGCTGGTGTGATTAGCCTCCATAAAGTATATGAAAACTTTGATCCCTGACTGCTTTTCGGTTCATTGCATTCCTACTCTTTTGGTTAGAACCAGTAAGGAAGGACACACGCATAAGTGATTGACATTAACCTCTACACAAGCCAGAAATTTCCTGAGAATGGACATAGAAAATGAGATAAACAGTATCTGCCTTGATAGGTTATTGTGAGGGTTAAATAAGAAGGTACACAGATCCTGAAACGGAAGAGCTCAATAAATGTTGGGTTTTATAATGCAGAGGCTAAGACAGCACACAGGGAGGAGCAGGCCTTTGCCTGGCCGGTGTGGTCAGGCTCTAGTACATGCAGGGATTGGAGCTGTGGTGGCTTGTCATGTGGCTACACACCCACAGGGATTAGAGCTGGGGCTGGTGCTACATTATCGGGTGAGTCTAGTTTCTAGTTAAGGTTCATTTCAAAACAGACAGCTTAATTACATGGGATTTTTAGTCAAACTTGCTAAAGGTTGTGCTTTTTGAAAAAAAAAAAAAAAGCTTGTGTTTTTATCCTTTTTCTCAAACAGGACTATACAAGTGTGGGATTTTTGGTCTTTTGATGGTTTTGCTAAGTATCAGTTGATTATTCAAGATAAGCTACATCAAAAATCTGTCTTTATCCTGTTTAAGTTGGATTCAGGTCCATTGAGGGGATGGGAGGAAACTGGATTCCTGTGGCTTGTTCTCAGGTTCCTGAAATCAACTGCTTCCACATGCAATTTGATTTGGATGTTTAATTTTTTAAAAATTATAGTTGACATAAAATAGTAGTTTCAGGTGTACAACATAGTGATTCAACATTTATATAACTTACGATGTAATCATGGTGATAAGTCTAGTAACCATCTGTCACCATACAAAATCCTATATAATAAAAGGGTAATATGTAAATTGACCCTAATGGCTGAATGACTGGAAACAACCAGTCGCTATGATGTGCACTGACCACAAGGGAGCAGATGTTCAACACAGGAGCTTCCACCTGGTGGTCAGTGTGCTTCCACAGGGGAAGCGCTGCTCAGCCAGAAGCTGGCTCATGGCTGGCCAGAGCAGCGGCAGTGGCGGGAGCCTATCCTGCCTCTGCAGCAGCGCTAAGGATATTCAACTAAGCTGTTAGTCAGACATCCCCTGAGGGCTCCTGGGCTGCCAGAGGGATGTCTGACTGCCAGCTTAGGCCCGATTCCCTGGGAAGCGAGCCTAAGCTGTCAGTCAGACAGCCCCCAAGGGGTCCCGGACTGTGAGAGGGCACAGGCCGGTCTGAGGGACCCCCTCCCAAGTGCATGAATTTTCGTGCACCAGGCCTCTATTTATTACAATATTATTGACTATATTCCCTGTGCTGTCCATTATATCCCCATGACTTAATTATTTTATAACTGGAAATTTGTACTTCTCATTCCCCTTCACCTTTTTCATGCAGCCATCCCACCCCCCCCCCCCCTCGGGCAACCATCTGTTTGTTCTCTGTATCTGTGAGTCTATGGCAGCAGATTTCAGGGGTGCACACCATAAGTTCAACCATTGGGTATTATTCATGAGCTATACGTTGTACAGTGGCACTTTTGTTGCTCTGGAGGATTCAAAGATATAAAAGGTAAAAAGTTATCTTTAAAAATTCTAGAGTGAATTCTAACACATGGGGTTAAAACCCCCTTGAGGACTCATTTGGAGGCAGCCAAACCCAATTTTATTCTAACTACCCAACCATCACCCCAGACAGTGCTTCCCTTCCCTCCCCATTTGAAATAAGATGACTGGAGGAAGGGAAGGAAGGAGAAAACTTCGAATCTTTGAGTGGAGGGTGTGTGACCTCTCCCTCTCCTCCATCACAGAAGGGAGGTATGGGCACCCTCCAGGGACTAGATAGCATTCTAGGTGAAAAAGCAGAGCTACTCTCTAATCCATGGTTTTCACATCAACAGATCTGCTCTAGATTTAGACATACCCTGCTTGCAACCCCAGCTCTTGCTTTTACTAGTTTAAAAACTTTGGGCAAGTTACATCACTTCTGTAGGTCTCAGTGGGATATAATGTTCACTTGTTTGCTGTGAGGCTTAAATAAGATAACAGCTGAAACCGGTTTGGCTCAGTGGATAGAGCGTCGGCCTGCGGACTGAAAGGTCCCAGGTTCGATTCCGGTCAAGGGCATGTACCTGGGTTGCGGGCACATCCCCAGTGGGAGATGTGCAGGAGGCAGCTGATGGATGTTTCTCTCTCATCGATGTTTCTAACTCTCTATCTCTCTCCCTTCCTCTCTGTAAAAAATCAATAAAATATATTTTAAAAAAATAAGATAACACATGTAAAGCACTTAGCACAGTGTCCAGCACATCTTAACCTTTCAATAAATGCTGTTATTAATCTGCAAATGATTTCAAATCCCCAACCCTGCCTTCTCTTCTAAACTTAATGTCTAAATTTCTAACTGCCTTCAAAACAGCTCCATTTGAATATTCTCATGGTACCCAAAACTTGATATGGCCACATCTTTCTCCTCATAATTTCTCCAATCCCCATTTTCTTTATGTTTCTCCCATCAGCTAGACTTTTCAATGGTGACATCATCTTTGACTCCTCCTGGCCTTTTGCCTTATATATTCAATACCTTATCAAGACTTTTTGATTCTAGTACCATAATGTCTATCTCACTAAAACCCTCATTTTGTACTGGTTCAGGCTACAAGATGATGACAATAACTTCTTTGCTGGACTCCTTGTCACCAGTTCTTTCTCTTGTAATCCATTTTGTACATTCTGCCTATCTGATTTGCAAAACCATAGATTTGATCACGTCAACCTTTTACTCAAAAACTTTCAATGACTACCCATTGCTTTTAAAAGAAATTTAGAATAGTCTAGACTAAGTCTTACACCCAAGCTCGAGCATAAGCTAGTTCTATCTTTGCAACATTTTCTGTTCCTCTCCTTTTACTTTAGTCAAACTCACTGTTAATTATATCATTTGCATTTTCTTAGATTCATACTTCTTGTTACCTTGTGTTTATTATTGGAATACTGTTTTCCACATATTCAAATTCTATCCATACCACTTCACTGAAATTAGTTTCAAAAGTACAACTACTTCTTTACCAAAAAGAATAATTTAAAGCTCATCTCAAGTGTCTTATCCCTTTGAATTCCTTTTAGCATGGTGGGTAACCTTTTGTTGCTTTTGTCACTTTCTGTAACACTGACTAGAATGCATATCATCTTCCCTACTAGAAGTATTGCCTATCTAATCTTTGTATCTCCTAACATCTCCCACATTGCCTTGCAAAGAATAGTCTCAGGAAATAAAAGAGAGGTTTCTGAATGTTAATCATTGAAATTATTAGAAAGCTCCATTGTAAATCATATACTTGAAACTAGACTATCTAGGAAAGAATTAGAATTGATTGACAGGAACTCAAGTTTAACACTGGAGGGAAAGCTCCCTAAGGGGTTCTTCCAGGTAACTTTGAGATGTGTAGATATAGTTTTCCTCCCCCTGAGCTGGAAGAGGAATTGGGTTTAGTTCTTTGTCAGTTGTGATGCCACATGTACAATTTAACTCGATCACTTAGTTTTTTGTGATTTTTGCATATTTCATAAGTGCTATACTAGAAAATGTTTAAATTTTTTGTTGACTTGTTGCATTAAGAAGTAAATACAATATAACACTATCAGAAAAGTTTGATGAAGTCAATGTATCCCTATCTATACTAGGTATTTATAAAGTAAAGTTCTACAATGAAATCAGAGTGTTAGATAAAGTTACAAGTTTAATACCAGTAAATGGAGGGAAGCATGAGTACTTTAAAGGATATAAAAATGAAAGTGCCTCTTATTTCAAAGGCATAGTCATCAAGAAATAACTTTTCATCAACAGGAAATTTGATTATACATTTTCAATCAGACTCTGTTCCCAAAGAACTCAGCTCAGTATTATGCAATTCTCTCTTGATTACTGAAATAGTGTTTATCTTGATTAATAGTAGGTGTTTAACAAACAATTTATTTCTTTTGAATAAAATGGGATTCCTGGTTCAATGACCTCCTACATTATTCTTGATAATTACTTATCAACAATGTTTTAATTTTGTTCCATTACTCTTAGAATAGTTTGCAAGCTGGCCTGACACCCTCACCAGCAATTTCTGTACTTTAGACACACTAGCCTTTGAGTTTACCCAGTGGGCCATGCAATGGCAGTTTAAAAACATGGCCCTATAATTCTTTGATCATCCTCTCATTGAAAGAGGGGTTCTTTGTCCTCTTTCTTTGAATCTAGGCTGGCTTTTGATTGCTTTGACCATTCAAGTTTGGTTGAAGCTATACTACGAGGTCACATAGGGCTATATTTGACTTCAGATTGGTTCTCTTGGAATACTTGGTTTGTGAGATGCTCTGTCTCATAACCCAGATGCCATGCTGGGAAGCCCATGCCACATGGAGAGGCCCATTGTAGGTGCTACAGTCAAAATCCCAAGCTAAGCTCCCAGTTGACAGCCAAGATCCTCTTCCAGCCATGTGTATTTACCTTCTTGGATGTCCTGCTCTGCTGAGCCTGCAGATGACTCTGACCCAGCCAATATCTACTGTAACCCTGTGAGACTCCAATCAAGAACCACCTTGTTGAACCCAATCAACCTACAGAACGTAAAAGATTGTTGTCTTATGCCACTACATTTTGGAGTAATTTATGATACAGTCATAGTCTCTAGAACAATGCTCTTTTCTATCACAGGCTTTCAAAAGATTTTTTCCTCTGTTTCTGACTTTACCTACCACTCTACTTCCCTCCCCACTTCTTTACCTGGCTAATTTCTATTTATTGTTATAATCAAAGTTTAACATGTATTTCCTTAACAAAGTTTTCCCTGATCATCTTTCTTGAGTTAGTTCTCCCTCATATTTTTTCACAGCAACTCTGAAGTTCTTGAGTATGAACTCAACCTTGGCAGTAGAGTCCAAGGTTGAGAGTGACTGTATTTGGTTGAGAGTGACTCTATTTGTCATCACTCCTTTTTAACTCCATGGATCCTGTCTTCCCAAATGTTAATAAAATTTAAGGTAGGTTTTGGGGTCACTTCATAATTAATGAAGTTGTCTTCTTTGAGGGGGATGTGAAAAAGTTCAGTCCAGTCTAACAGTCACTCTCAGGCCAGTTAGTGGAATATTAAAACTAAAACACCAAAGTTAAAAGTCCCTCCTCTCTTGGGGTAGGCGTGCCTCTAGCTGGGAGGCCTACATACAATAGGGGAGGGGACTTGGCCAGCTTCTTCTCTCCTCAGTCCTTTTCTTCTACACGGACAGTTACTGTTTCTGACCCCTCTATGGTCAGATTCTGGGAAGAGTAGATTAGGGGAAAGCAGTTTTATTTATGTGTCTGGTACAGTTGTCATCTCACCTTGAAGCTAGAGGGCCCAGGCTCAATTACAGAGACTCTTTTAAGGGCTACTTTGGGGAGTCTTTTAGAGACCTTCTCTCTACAGACCTTTAGACTGCAGTTCTTTTAACAAGTGAAAGCAATGTCTCTCCTTCACCTGTGCTTACCACTCCTCTCGAAACTTGGGTTCCTCTGTTTT
>NW_005871188.1:1807405-1808951 GCF_000147115.1 Myotis lucifugus
CCTGGACAGTAGAATGTGGGTTTCTCCCAACTCACCTGGGGTATCGCTGGTTCTGTTTCAGACCATCTAGCTAAGTCCTTTCATCTACTGACATTTCAAAAGTGAGTTAGATTTTCTTCCATGGGTTTCTCAAACTCCAGGGTCATGTGTCAAGCTCTCTTAGTAAAACCTCTCTCACCTGTCTTAGTAAAGGGAGAGGCAAGCCCCCTCCTCACCACAGTGGCTGGCCCTTGGAAAAAGCCCAGAGCCTTCAGTATATCTCTCCAGAGAATATCTGTCTCCTAATTCTCCAAACTCTGATAAATCCCCAAGGTGCCCCTTGAAGAGAATGATGAGCTAAAACCCACAAATCCATTTTTAGACAAGATCCTGCACAGGGGTCTAACATCTCAATTTGGAATGTGGAACTTCTGATAAAATTTAACTGAGATAATTAGATGAATTACATTTAAGTCTAGCTAAACATTATTAAATCTTATGATTTTTGTTTAATATCTTCTTCTTCTACTGGGCTACTTAATACTCCTGAGACAAGAAATCTTGTCTGGCTTTGATCATAGTACACAATGCTTAGCCAGTGCTTTGTATATAATAAAATGCTCAGTAAGTATTAATTGAATGGTGTACGATAAATATATTTAGAATATGTAATTGACTTTTTGTCCTCTATGATTTTTTAAAATCTTTATTGTTGAAAGTATTAGATAAGTCCTCTTTTTCCCCATTAACCTCTTGCAGCCTGCTCCCATCTTTCCCTTCCCCCCAAGGCCCTCACCACCCCATTGTCTGTGTCCATGGGTTATGCATATATGCATACAAGTTCATTGGTTGATCTCTTCCCATCCACCCTCCCCTGCCTTCCCTCTGAGGTCCAACAGTCTGTTCATACTTCTATGACTTTAGGTCTATTATTGATTATCAGTTTATTTGGTTCATTAGATTCCACATACGAGTGAGATCATGGGGTACTTATCTTTCTCTCACTGGCTTATTTCACTCAGCATAATACTCTACAGGTCCATCCATGCTGTTGCAAATAGTAACATTTCTTCTTTTTTTTATTCCATGTGTAAATGTACTATAGTTTTTTTATCCACTCATCTGCTGATGGCACTTAGGCTGTTTCCAAGTCTTAGTTATTGTAAATTGCACTGCTATGAACATAGGGGTGCAGATATTCTTTCTGATGAGTGTTTCAAGTTTCTTAGGATATATTCCTAGAAGTGGGATGACTGGGTTAATGGAGTTCCATTTTTAATTTTTAAGGAAACCCCATACTGTTCATAGTGCTGCACAGTCTGCATTCCCACCTGGGGCACAAGAGTTCTTTTCTCCCCACAACCTCTCCAACACTGTCGGTTGATTTGTGTCATAGCCATTCTGACAGGGTGAGTGGATATCTCATGTTTTTTGATTTCATCTCTCAGAGAATTAGGACTTTCGCATTTTTTCATATGTCTTTGATTTTTGTAGCCCACTGTGAGAGCTTCTATTCAGATCCTTGCCCATTTTTAATGGATTGCTGCTGTCTTTGGTAGTGGATAAG
>NW_005871188.1:1809051-1815302 GCF_000147115.1 Myotis lucifugus
CCCCCCTCGGCACCATCTGTTTGTTCTCTATATCTGTGAGTCTATGGCAGCAGATTTCAGGGGTGCACACCATAAGTTCAACCATTGGGTATTATTCATGAGCTATACGTTGTACAGTGGCACTTTTGTTGCTCTGGAGGATTCAAAGATATAAAAGGTAAAAAGTTATCTTTAAAAATTCTAGAGTGAATTCTAACACATGGGGTTAAAACCCCTTTGAGGACTCATTTGGAGGCAGCCAAACCCAATTTTATTCTAACTACCCAACCATCACCCCAGACAGTGCTTCCCTTCCCTCCCCATTTGAAATAAGATGACTGGAGGAAGGGAAGGAAGGAGAAAACTTCGAATCTTTGAGTGGAGGGTGTGTGACCTCTCCCTCTCCTCCATCACAGAAGGGAGGTATGGGCACCCTCCAGGGACTAGATAGCATTCTAGGTGAAAAAGCAGAGCTACTCTCTAATCCATGGTTTTCACATCAACAGATCTGCTCTAGATTTAGACATACCCTGCTTGCAACCCCAGCTCTTGCTTTTACTAGTTTAGAAACTTTGGGCAAGTTACATCACTTCTGTAGGTCTCAGTGGGATATAATGTTCACTTGTTTGCTGTGAGGCTTAAATAAGATAACAGCTGAAACCGGTTTGGCTCAGTGGATAGAGCGTCGGCCTGCGGACTGAAAGGTCCCACGTTCGATTCCGGTCAAGGGCATGTACCTGGGTTGCGGGCACATCCCCAGTGGGAGATGTGCAGGAGGCAGCTGATGGATGTTTCTCTCTCATCGATGTTTCTAACTCTCTATCTCTCTCCCTTCCTCTCTGTAAAAAATCAATAAAATATATTTTAAAAAAATAAAAATAAAAAAAATAAGATAACACATGTAAAGCACTTAGCACAGTGTCCAGCACATCTTAACCTTTCAATAAATGCTGTTATTAATCTGCAAATGATTTCAAATCCCCATCCCTGCCTTCTCTTCTAAACTTAATGTCTAAATTTCTAACTGCCTTCAAAACAGCTCCATTTGAATATTCTCATGGTACCCAAAACTTGATATGGCCACATCTTTCTCCTCATAATTTCTCCAATCCCCATTTTCTTTATGTTTCTCCCATCAGCTAGACTTTTCAATGGTGACATCATCTTTGACTCCTCCTGGCCTTTTGCCTTATATATTCAATACCTTATCAAGACTTTTTGATTCTAGTACCATAATGTCTATCTCACTAAAACCCTCATTTTGTACTGGTTCAGGCTACAAGATGATGACAATAGCTTCTTTGCTGGACTCCTTGTCACCAGTTCTTTCTCTTGTAATCCATTTTGTACATTCTGCCTATCTGATTTGCAAAACCATAGATTTGATCACGTCAACCTTTTACTCAAAAACTTTCAATGACTACCCATTGCTTTTAAAAGAAATTTAGAATAGTCTAGACTAAGTCTTACTGCCTTCTATTTCTTCTTCTTGTCTGATCCCTATGGCCAGGACTTCCAGAACTATGTTAAACAAGAGTGGTGAAAGCGGACATCCCTGTCTTGTTCCTGTTCTTAGGGAAAATGGTTTTAGATTTGCCCATTGAGTATTTTGTTGGCTGTATGAGCTAATCTTTTAAGTCTGATTACCCACAATACTCATTTTTCAGATGTAAATACATGCATATACACATCTCTAATATATTTTGAGCTTCAAAGAAATAAGTTATATTCTTGATGTATATTTCCTCAGGAAGAGAGTAATCTAGCTAAAAAAATTAGTATTTCCCTATATACAGGGACTTCATGTTTAAATATAAGTTAAATAAACAACAATTATGAGAGTGAGGAACACTGTAGCAAATGAAGCTCCTTTTAGTTCACTATGCCAATTATATTGCATGCACTATAAATATCCTATACAATTTTCTTTTCTTTTTAATATCTTATATTAGATGAATTTCTAAGAAGCTTATGCAATTTTTTTTACTGTGTTACCTCATGTCATTTCTTACACTAAGAGGAACAAAACTCAGTACATACTTTCCTGGGATGACAGGAAAAAAGTTGACTTGCTTTGCAGGAGGGGATGCGGAATACACAGTGGAGAGTGTTACAAAGGAGGACAGCCCTCAGGTGAGAGGAAATTATGCCAAAGATTTCATCTCTTTGGTGCTCAGAGCTTGCTTCTGCAAGAGTTCTTGTCATGAGAAATTTCAGTCTTCACATTTGTTTCTTGTCCCAGTGTAAGACTAAGAGAGTGCTCAGGTGATGTATTCTTTGGAGAGTCACACTCCTAGTTTAGTCAACGTAAAACTGAGTAGATAACTAGTGTTGGGGCCCTCCCACTTTTAGTTCTGCCTCTTCCTGTACAATTCAAGGTTCTCAGTCTGCCCCTAGATTTCTAGATTCACATTTAGGGCATTATCTGGCCTTTGGAGTGTGTGAGAGTAATGGCTTCACAGGTTTGTGCCTCTTTCCTCTGGGCTCCTTCCTACTGAACAGCTATTGAATTGATTTGTGCTACTGAGATAAGGAGTCATACCTTCCAAGGAAGTTGTTTCTGTTTTAACACCTAGACTTTTAAGACCTTAATCTTAATTTTTTCTTCTTGCTCTTCTCCTTTCTTTCTCAGCCTAAGGTTTGAGTATCTCAGCTGGTGTCAGGAATTGCAATAGGCCCTGGGTACGCACATCGGACCCCTGCCCTCACGAGAGTCATGTGGAACATGGGCTGCCACTCAAAGCACAGAAACACAAATCATTTTCTTTAATATGGAAGAGTAACACATTTCATTTTTTAGTCCATGAATAATGCACTTAGTCATCAATCATGCTCTTGATAATTTGGCAAGAAAAATAAAATCTATTCAACATGTTTATTTCAACATTCTAATGATGGAATATGTCGTTGCTATAGAGATGAAGAAATATTTTGATCAGGAGAATAGTTTGGGGCCCCTCAAATTATAATACTTTGTCTACTCATAGAGCTAGTCTAAATATAATTGTCTTCCAGGGATGAATCGATCAATTTTGTCCTGTTTTTTTTTTAAATTTTTTATCCTGTGGTAATCTCAAGTAACTCATTTATGTTCCAGATTTATTGTAAACATGCCCAACCTCTCTCCCCTACCCCTACGTGTACATACTAGTAAACTTAGGTACCTGTACTTAGATGTCCTAACCTGCCCTATCGGAATGACACAACCAAAGAGGGTTCTTTTCTCACATTCCCTCTCTGGTTTATGAGGAACTAGTTCAACTCAGGTGCATATATCCCATTTTTAAAAAACAAATTCCCAGAAGTTCTTTTCTCTTCATAGAAAGTTTTACATTTTTATCTTGGTCAATTTTCCTTTATTTCAAACATCTTCTTTTATCCTTATCTTCTAAAGGAAGTATTAAAGGAAAAATATCTGTAAGTAATATCATTATATAATGATGCATTTCTTCTAAACTAACATATTAATTTGATAATACACTCTTTCCCACATTAGAATTTGGCTTTTGTTCCTGTATGGAAAAAGAATTGCCTTTTCTGTTAATACTGTAAACAGGACTAACTAGTTTTGTTCTCTGTCTCCTGGGATTGAATTAAATCACTAAGAAAAACAAAACATAAAATTATAATACAAAGAGATGAAGATACTTTAAGCTGGGTAAAATAGTAAGTTCACAGTTAATAAAATGATAACAATATTTGTTTACGATAAATTGTATTAACTATTGTCCCACCATATTTCTATGAAGTTCATACCTAAACCTCTTTCCCAGTAAAACCAAAATAGCTTTTTAATACTGTTTTTTAAAACACTGACATTCAATAGTCAACTGTCTACTGTATAAGATTTTCCTTTTAAAAACTAAATTTATTTACCTCTTCTGGGCTATTTTGGTCATTTCTTTTATTGCTTAGTATTTTCACTATAAAAGGTGAGCTGCGACAGTAAGACATTTTTCAAATCAGCGTATTTTTTAGTTTATAATAGCAACTTAGTAAATGTTTTTACTGCAACTGACTTGAAATAATGAAAAATGATGAGAAGCAGTATTTTGTCACATAAGTTTACATATTTAAATGCTCAGAGGGGCCAGGCAGGTGGCATTAAAAAACAACACCTAATTGTTGTCAGATCTCCCTACTTGTTAAGAGAACTTAAAACTTGCTTTTATAAATATTCTCCTGATTTTTAAATCTTAGAAATTAATTTTTTTAAAAAGTACTGTGCTGCCCAAGTGCCCATTAGTAGATGAGTGGATAAAAAAGATGTGATACATTTACACAATGAATACTATGCTGCAGTAAAAAAAAAAAATAAGGATCTCCTACCCTTTGAGACAACATGGAGGGACCTGGAGAGGATTATGCTAAGCCAGTGGTCAGCAAACCACGGCTCACGAGCCGCATGCAGCTCTTTGGCCCCTTGAATGTGGCTCTTCCACAAAATACCACGTTTGGGCAACAACATACAAACCTGACTTACCCAAACTTTCCAAGGAGATGCAAGGCCATTGTTCACATTAGTGTTTGTCAGTCATTGTCATGATTTAATTTTATGGATATTGTAAGGTAAATTGTAAGGAATTTACTTTTATCAATAAATAATATCATTATTAAGTATGATACCAAGTTTTATTCAACGTACCTATAGTTTAACTAAGACTTAAAACTCTAAGTAAAGTTTATTAAGTTAATTTTAGGGAATGTTGTGGAGTGAAAGAAGATGTAGTGTCGAGGATTGAGAAAGGTATGTTGAGATGGTTTGGACATATAGAGAGGATGAACGAAAAGAGATAGACGAAACAAGTATACAAAACGAGTGTGGATGGGAGAGTTGGAAGGGGTTGACCTCAGCGAACGTACCTCAATCAGATTGAGGACATTTTTAGCAAAGGCCAGTTTAGGAGTACCCTAATTAAGCTAATAACAATGTACCTACCTATATAGTTTAAGTTTAAAAAATTTGGCTCTCAAAAGAAATTTCAATCGTTGTACTGTTGATATTTGGCTCTGTTGACTAATGAGTTTGCCGACCACTGTGCTAAGCGGAATAAGCCAGTCAGAGAAAGATAAATATCATATGATCTCATTTATATGTGGAATCTAATGAACAAATAAACTGAAAAACAAAATAGACCCTGAGACATGGAAACATGTAACAGATTTACCATTCTTAGAGGGAAAGGGGGGCGGGGGGTGAACAGGAAGAGATTAACCAAAGAATTTATATGCATATATGCATAACCCATGGAAACAGACAATAGTGCAGTGAAGGCCTAGGGAGGGGGTGCAAGTGAGGAGGAGGGGGGCAATGGGGGACATCTGTAATACTTTCAACAATAAAGATAAATTTTAAAAAGTACTTTGCTGTTCTGCAATGCATGAGCAAAACACTTCTGTGCAATCCTGGATGATCTTTTGTGAGTTTTCATGCAATAATCAAGAGTGTAGGTTTTGTAGTTAGACGGGTTAAAATCACAAGTATAGTAAACCCTCAATTTTGGAGTGTTCATGCTCCGAGATTGTTGTTTTTATTTCTTTTTCTTTTCTTTTTTTTTTTTTTTTGGTCTGACAATTATTTTATTTTTTCTCCTCGTTTTAGTGTTCTTCTGGATTCTGATAAATCCCTGATGCTGACCCATTCTATGAGCTTGGCAACATACTAAGTTGTTTCTTGAATGAATTCAGTTTGATTCTCATTTTTTGTTATTTTTTAGTTAAGATTTAGCACAGTTACTCCTTAGCGCCTTTGCCCTGCCACCCAGCTCTTGCCTGCCACCTGGGTTTCCAATCACCGTCAGCAGCAGGCGGCTTCTTCCGTCCTTCCCCTTTCGCCTCCCGCCTCCCAGCATTGCGCTACGCATGCAAATTAACCGCCATCTTTGTTGGCAGTTAATTTGCATATCGCCCTGATTAGCCAATGGGAAGCGTAGCAAAGGTACGGTCAATTACCGTGTTTGTCTATTATTAGATAGCATTTGTGCATTTTCTCTGTGCAATTCCACCTGGAAGTTTTTTTCTGCACTTGTCATTATGCTTCCTTGAGATCCTTTTTTCCTCAGAATTTTTCTCAAGCCACTTGTTATTTTCTTATTTCTCAGGCTATAAATAAAAGGATTAAGTAATAGAACTACTATTGTAAACAAAATAGCAGCTGGTATATTTTTGTCTCCTCCTTTAAGCAAATTTGGTCTAATGTACATGAAAAAAAGAGACCCGTAGAATAACGAAACAAACAGAAAGCGGATGCACAGTAGAAAAGGCTTTAACCC
>NW_005871188.1:1815402-1873199 GCF_000147115.1 Myotis lucifugus
TAGTAAAGAGAATGTAGAGTAGATATAGACACTACTATGGTGAAGACTTGAATTGAGCTGCAAAGAAAAATAGCACCAGTTAATTGACATAGGGTCAGCACAGGAGAGTCTGTATAAAGGAAGAATATCACAATAAAAGTGGTTGATGTGGTCAGATCCACAGAAAGCTAACCTGAATAGAAGCCCTCTATGAATCATGACCCCTGTGGTCATCTGAATGCAGAGTTTCTTTGATATCATGTTGTGGTACTGCAGTGGGCTGCCTATGGCCACAGAGCGATCATAGGCCATTGCCGCCGAAAGAAAGCAGTCTGCCGTTTCAACAGTGCAAAGAAAATAAAATACATTCATAAAGGGTAACCATTCTGTTCTCAGAAAAGAAGTTCCCTGACATCATAGGAGTAATGGCACAGGCACAGCAAGAATCCACAAGAGCGAGGTTGCCCAGAAAGATGTACATTGGTGTGTAAAGACTATGCTCTTTTGAAATTAATATCATCAGGCTTAGATTCCTTACCATGGTTATCAGGTAGATGGCAAAAACACCACAAAGAGAAGGGTTTTAGCTCTGGGTGATCTGTAAATCCTGTGAGGATAAACTCATTGTTCATGGTATGATTTTTCTCCAGCCATTACTGACCTCTCTGTTGAGAAAAAATATTGTGGAGAAATGAGATACTAACTTATAATATGCCCAGTTGAACCACTTATCTCTGTCTAGCCCAGAGGGACGAGGAACATCTTCCATATTGCTTTCACATATCACATGGATTTTTGTGCAGAACCAATTCTGGGGAAGTATTAATTTCCTGAAGCTATTACCTTTTTAGCTACTTTACCATTTTTTCCAGCATATTTTCAAGAAAAACATCAGATTAGATGCACAAAGATACATTGGAGGTCTTAGAAGAAATGTTTTCCTATATGGTTTCTACTATATGGTTTAGGTAAAGCTGACTCATAATTTAAGTATCAGCAATTGGTATAGCATTGCCAAATAATTTCAATGACTGTATATATCTTGATTAACAATGTTGTCTAAAAGACTATTTTCATATACAGCAGCATTATTCACAATAGCCAACTGAAATGTCCATTGATGGATGAATGGTTGAACAAAATGTGTTATATACTATTACATGCAAAGGAATATTATTCAGCCATAAAAAGGAATGAAATTTTGATACATGTTAAAAGATAGATGAACTTTGGTGACATTATGCTAAGTGAAATAAACTAGTCACAAAAGGATAAATATTGTATGATTTCACTTACATGAATTTAAGTAATCAAATTCATAGAGACAGAAAGTAGAATGGTGGTTGTCAGGGAGAGAGGGAATGGGGTTTTATTGTTTAACTAGAGGTCCGGTGCAAGGATTCGTGCACTGGTGCGATCCCTCAGCCTGGCCTTCGGGTGTCTGGCTGAAACTGGCTCTCTGACATCCCCTGATGGGCCCTGGATTGTGAGAGGGCACAGGCTAGGCCTAGGGACCCCACCGGTGCATAATAGGGGCTGGGGAGGGACTGTGAGAGGGCTCCAGGGCGTGTCCAGCCTGTCTCGCCCAGTCCTGATCACTGGACCCCAGCCACAAGCTAACCTACCAGTCAGAGCATCTGACCCCTGGTGGTCAGTGCACATCATAGCAACTGGTCGAAGAGTCATATGAATGGTTGGACACTTAGCATATTAGGCTTTGATTATATAGGATGAGAACTGAGTTTCAGTTTGGGAAGTTGAAAATTTCTAGAGATGGGTGGTGATGACAGTTGCACAATATAAATGTACTTAATGCCACTGTACTATATACTTAAATGTGGTTAAAATGGTAAATTTTATGTTATGTATATTTTACCACAAGAAAAAAAATTTTAAAGGTTGTTTTCATTTGCATATTCTTAGCAATTTACTATCTTCAGTGCTAGCTAAGTATATATTTAAAAATAAAATGGTTTGGGGCAAAGGAAGGCTATTTACAAGGTATTTATATCAAGGGGGTGAAGTTAGAGAGACGAGGAGTGATGGGATGGAAGTAGGGAAGAGAGAGAGAAAGGAGGGGGAAAAATTAAAAGGCTATATAAACAACCTTCCAGGTTACTTATAATATCATTTATGCATGCAACATAAAGTTATTTATGTGTGCATGTGCATAAAGAAATTTTAAGAAATTTAAATGCTATCAAAAGAACTTGGAGAAATCAAAAGGAATAAAAATTGGTAAATTCAATTACATGTCAAAAACGAGTAAAATCATAATTTCAAACATAAAATGGGGGATTATTTCAATAAATATGATAATCTTTCTATAGTTTTATTATATAAAGAGCTTATACAAGTTAGGAAAAATCACTAGAAAAATAGGTAAAGGACAGAAATAGCAAAATATTAAAAATACAATTTTTAACAAATTAAAAATATTTGACTTTATTACTAATTAGAGAGACATCACTTGAAACAGTTATAAGGGCTTTTTTATTTTATCAATTATAATAGCAAAGAAATGATAATATACAGTCTTCTCTAAAACACTAAAATGGGAATCTAATTGCATTCCAGCAGAAATATAAGTTGATGCAATCATTGAAAAATAAATTTGGTAATAGATAAAGGAAATTCTTGCATGTTCATAACCTATGACTAGTAACCATGAATCCAGAAGAAAGAAATAATAAGTACCTCAAACAAAGATTTACATATAATAATGTTCATTGTAATTTCATTTATAATAGTGAAAACTTCAAAACACCTAACAGGTAAACATTTGGTCAGTAAATTGTGTAATCATTAAAAATGGTGTTTACTTGGAATATTTAATGTAATGGTAAACTAGACATAATAAAATACTATATAAAAATAAGAAAAAACATTATATAAAACATTAACAATATAATGTTTTATATATGGAATAACCCTAATTTTCTAAATAAATATTCATATATAAATGTAAAGGAAAGGAAGCACAGAAACACCAAAATCTTAATACTAACTTGCTCTGTGCAATGGAAATTATAGATCACTTTTTTCTTTGTATTTTTCTCTATTTCAAATTATCTATAATGAGTATTATTTTTATAATCAGAAAAAATTTTTAAATAGATAAAAATGACATGCTCTTAGGTCTACTATGTTTTATAACTTGATAAGTCCACAATAACCATTAGGGATCCAACTAATATTTTCTGCACTTTATAATTCTATAGTAAATAACGTCACATTGGATGTATTGAGGATGTGCCATCCCTGTGATAATGGTATTTATTCACAGTTATAAATCATAATAGTTACTGACAATCTTACATATATCTCAAACCATTCAGGAATATATTCACATCTTGCGTGGCAATGCATTCTTAAGGCCACTTACCTCTGTGTAAAACAATAACTCTTTGTTGTCGTTTTACTCTTTTGAATGTTGTATTTATTCATGCTATTCTAAGATGCTATTATGCTCACATTTGTTAAACTTTCAGTCTATTTATTAAACCTTGAATTATCTATCTCCTAGACTTTTCCTTAGAGATGGAATTCTAATGTATTGGGGAATGCTATATTTCAGCCTACCTTTGTTGATTTTAGTTAATTCAAGAATCATTTATTTATTCACCTGGTACTTATTAAATGCCTGCTCTGTGCTACATACTTTCTCAGAAGACCAGTTGATCCTTCTAGACATTTCCCCATTGATAATTTTCTAGATATTCATTGACTGTAAATACTCTGTATTCCAGGAACAGAGGAAAAGCATTTTAGAGAGCTATAGAACGATTTCTTTCCTTTTGGCTTCCTGAAAATATTACTAACTTTTAAATCTCAGACTATTTGGTACTGATCCTTTTAGGAACAATATTTTTAAATGAACATTTGAAATCTATAGAAGTATAATTTGGATAATTTTTTTCATAGAATGCCTTACACTTACCAGCTTGAAGTAATATTGCATAGTATTATTCCCTTCAGTTTTCCTTATTGATTATAATTAATCAGACAGTTATGTTTTACACTGATATTTAATTTCTCTAAAAACCAAAAGAGAAACTAGAAAGGTCCCTAAAATTACTTCAGGAGTTTAAAACAATGTTTTGAAATTATATTCCTTCCTCATATAATTTAATACATAGAGAATGTCCAAACCATAAATTTTAAACACCATTTCATTATAGAGGTTAATAACCCATTGAATCTGTTAATTTGTAAATTATGTGACAAACGTTATTCAAAGAGGTTTCCAAAACTTCACTAATGCTTATTTATTTTTAGTAAATTAAATTTACTTGAATTCAGAAGTGATACAAATGAGTTAGAATAATTTGACTAGTGCTTACACAATAGACTTTAGGTTAAAGGAAATAATTTAAGGAACTTAAGAACTTGAAAAATAAGAATTGTAAAAAGAAAAAACTTTAAAGAACTTAAACAAATTTCTCAGAGGTTAATAAAAACTTTATATATGTATTTTCTCACCTGAATTTCTCTGACACAAATTTTATAAAAGCTGGTTGGTTGCCTGAAGTTTTTTTAATAGATCCAGAAACAAAACCCTACCTTCTTGATAGTTTTGGAGATTATTTCTATCAACAGGTCATTGATGGTATTTATGTCATTGGTAGGGAATGGTTCAAATATTTTAAATAATTCTAAGGAGATTTATTTGGCATTGACATCAGACGATAGCCTGAGAGACCTAATCATCTACACATTACAAATGTATTAAACTGGAATAATCCAATGTATCCTTTGAGACCTAAAGAACAAAGCAAATGCCCATTTCTAAGCAATTGTTAAGAGCCGTGTTTTTATTTTAATTTATTTGAGTTAATACCATTTATTCTTCTCAACAACCTGAATATAAAGTCTTAAGTGGGAAGAAAAAATTCCCACTAAATTGGTCAGCAAAGACTTTGTAGAGAAAGTGGGCACTGAGCTAGGTTTGTTGTCTTAGAGGAGAGGTGTGATGTGAGCAGAGGTGGTAAAGTAGCACCTTTCACACCTCTTTTTATTTTTTAAATCCCCACCCGAGGATATGTTTTCATTTTTATTTTTAGAGAGTAAAGGAGAGAGAGAGAGAGAGAGAGAGAGAGAGAGAGAGAGAAATATAAATCAGTTGCCTCCCAAATGCACCCTGACCGGGTATCAAACCTGCAACCTAGGTATGTGCCCTGACCAGAATCGATCCCACAACATTTTGGTGTACAGGGGCAATACTCCAACCCATTGAGGCATCCAGCAAGAGCTCCCACCTCTTTTATATAATTCCTAGAAACTTCCTTTGAAATTATATTTATAATGCCTTTAATAGATACCTTAGATACCTTTACATAGTTCTTGCTTTTTAAAAGACTTCTTTTTTTCTCAAGATACTTTCTTATTTAGGACTTCTCTATAATTTATAGTGTTATGATTCATATTGCCTAGCAATCTCAACTTTCAATTTGTTTGGTTAATTATCTTGATTTTTCTAACTCTACATCATTTGAGTTCACTTTATCTCATTATGTGGTACACTCACCATGTACCACCCCTAAGTCCAGCCCTTCTCTTCATGGTTCTCTGAATAAGTCACTTTCTTTCTTTGTTTGGTGTCTTTTACCCAATCTGTATTACCTTCACCATGCCCCTCTGTTTATCAAATCCTACCCCTTCTTTAATGCTCTCACCAAGATCTATCCAACTTCCCTAGAACAAACCCATCTGTCTTCTTCCCACCTCACAAGCTCTTATTATCCATGTAACACCTCTCAAGTATCAATATTTCCCTTGTATGGTCCTCTGGCATTTCATGGATGTCTTATTCTCTTCAATTTGATTACAACCTCATTAATATCAGGTTATGAACATTTCTGAGATGCACTCTGAGGATATAGCAAAGAACAAAGCAGGAAAAAAAATCCCTTCCCTCAGAATTAAATTCTAAACCAATATGATTATTTCAGGTGAGGAACACATTTCTATGATAATGCAGGACCACATCTGTGCTATATGGTACCATGGGGATACTATTTCCTATAACGAGAGCTTGTTAAGAATTGTTGGGGGAAAGGGTCTACCGAAGGAACTGTGGAAGAACGATGAATTTTGCTCCTAGCTCACCTCTTATCCATGAAACAATGTGGGGTCAGTGAAAATTTACGGACTCGGAAAAAAAAAATCAGGTAGCTCACTTCTTGTTATTAAAGTTACTTCCAAATTTATAAAGACTTTTATGTTTTCTTAACATTAAAAAACTCCTTATGTTCAGTACTGGAAAAACAGCTGCCATTTATTATACCACTATTCATATTCATACAATAAATACTTTATCGTGCCTACTGTTGTTGGAGGAGGTCATCTAGAATGACATCACCCCCAGTTGATCCATGAGCTGGACCCAAGTCCTCACTCCTTCCCTGTCCTTGGAATGTATGTTCTTCCCTCTGTTCTCACAGTGAGAACTCTTCAAGCATGAAGCCTTGAGACCATAAGGTGTTGGTGAGGCCATCTGCTACATGGCTCACCTGTGTTAAGGCCTCTATACAAACTTTGAAGATTCTGGCAGCAGGTGTGGAGACCTGCTCGCCTTGTGGATGCCTAAGACATGCCTGTAAGTAAGTTCCCTTGCTTATTAAACTGACACCTGCCAGTCTGGGGCAGCCTGCCTCCTTCTTTGGCCTCTCCTTGTCCTTCATGTACAGGATCCTGTTTGAGAACCAACAACTATGTGTCATCACAATTATAGATTCTATTTTTATGAAGTTTGCATTCTTATAGAGGAGACTGGGGAAGCAGATGTAAATAGATACATATAAGGAAAATAGTGAAAACTAGTAAGTGGGAATACTGAGGATAAAATAGAGGAATGTGGTAAAGAATGACTATTACTTTAGATCAGATGGTTGGAAAAGGTCTATAGGAAAAGGTGAGCAGTCAGGCTGATATGGGAGTAGCAAGAAGCCAGTCATGGACATTTGGCAAAAAGCATGAGTTATTATGCTATTTAAAATAACCCAGTCAGAGAAAAATAAGTATCACATGATCTCACTCATATGTGGAATCTAATGAACAAAATAAACTGATGAACAAAATAGACCCAAGAGTGAACAGACTAATGAATTTCAGAGGGAAGATGTGGGTGGGGGAGAGGAGAGATTAACCCAGGAACTTGTATGCATATATGCATAGCCCGTGGACACAGATAATAGTGTGGTGAAGGCTTGGGAGAGGGGTGGGAAGGAGGGGGTAAATGGGAAAGAAAAACAACAGCAAAACAAAGGGGACATCTGTAATATTTTCTTTTTTAAAAAAATAAATCTTCATTGTTAAAAGTATTTTCCCCATTGACCTCCTCCAGTCCACTCCCACACCCCACCCCAGGCCTTCAGCACCCTATTGTTTGTGTCCATGGGTTATGCATATATGCATATAAGGTCTTTGGTTGATTTGTAATACTTTTAACAATAAAGATAAATTTAAAAATAAAGAAAGACAGAGTGGAGTTAGTGAAGATTTCTTAAGGCAGAAATAAGCATTGCTTGTTTGAGGAACCCATAAAAGGCAGGGAAAAATAGTTGGTGATGAGATTGAAAAGTTGATCTTGTAGGGTTTGTAACACAGAGTATGGAGTTTGCATTTTATTTTCAGTGTGATACGCCTTGGGAGGGGTATTCATTTCTTATTGCTACTGTAACAAATTGCCATAAACTCAGTGTTTAAAACATCAATTTATTCTCTCACAGTTCTGAAGATTAGAAGTCTTAAATGAGTCTCTCTGGGCTAAAATTAAGGTGTCAACATCCCTTCTGGAGGCTGTAGGGGAAAATTTCCTTGCCTTTTCCAGCTTCTGAGTTTGTCCATAGTTCTTGGCTCATGCCCCTGTCCAAAGACTAAAATGGCCAGTTAACTATTTTTCACATTATATCACTTTGATTCTGATTCTTCTGCTTCTGTTCTCACCATTTAAAAAATTACTTTGGGCCCACTAGGTAACCCAGGATTATTTAATTCCCTCTTGCCATGTAACATAGCATATGATGACTTCCAAAGATTTAGGATGAGAATATATTTGGGGGGACCATTATTCTGCCAACCAAAACAGAGTTTTTTTAAAACAAGGAAACGTCATTACTTTATTAACATTTTAAAAAGGAACGCTCCATCAACTGTTCAGAAAATGGACTGTGAATGGTAAGGGTGGAAGTGGGCAGATCAGCTAGGAGGGTATTGCAGTAGTTCAGAATTAGTGGATATGGAGAAATGTAGATGGAATTGGGTTATTTTTTGGAGGATGAGCCAATAGAATTTGCTGATGATTTACATTTGAGAGGCAGATGTGAGGGGATATAAAGAGCCAGCAAGGAAAATGCCTAGATTTTTTGCCTTGAGCATCTGAAAGAAAGATGTTAGCATTTATTGAGTTGAAGGAGACTAGAGAAGGAATGCTTTCTAGGGGGGTGTGGGGGAGGAAGTTCTGGATTTAGAAATGTGTTTTATTTTATCCATGCTATGTTTGAGATGCTTATCAGTTATCTAAGTGGAGATGTTGAACAGGCAATTGAATATAAAAGACATAGCTAAAGATTAGGAATCATTACGTATGAGAGAGAGAGAGAGAGAGAGAGAGAGAGAGAGAGAGAGAGAGAGAGGAGAGGAGAGACTTGCAACTGAATAAAATAATCTAGAAATAGTAGGAAGGCAGAAAAGAGAAGGTACTGGGCGAGAAGCCTCTGGGACTCTCTGGTTTATATTAAGCCAAATTATCTAGCATAAAAAATACTTGATGGGAGCAGAATGTAGTAGTGTAGAAATTACAGGAAGATTCCTAAAAAAGATGAGGTCCGAATGCTTGAATTTTATTTAGTAGGCCCTGAATAAATTTGTCAAGGGCTGATGCTATCAAATCTGTTTCAAAAAAACAACTCTGAGTGTGACTCATTGCTTTATTCCCTATGTTACATTTTGTATGTTGGTATGGCATCAATGATAAATTAATTAACAAATGTTTGAATACCCCTTATCCATGGATGATTAAAAATGTGGAATAAAGAACAGCATCTTAAACTAAGGTTGTTATAAGAAAAACAACAAGACAACAAAAGACACTCCAAATTTAATGTGATGAATGCTTGTCTGTTTTTCTGGTCACGTTTGACTCAGTGATCAAGAGTTGATAGTGATTATTACAATGCCAAGCATATGCTGATTAAGCAATAGTAAATCAAAGCAGTATTAAGGCCCCATCAATGTTTGCTGTGACTTTTCAATATACTGGGAGGCAGTCATGTAAACAAATAATTTTCAAATATCACTATGCAAAGTGATAGGACCTACAGTATAATCATACATTCAGAACTATGGGAGAACAGATGGGAATGAATTAATTTGCCTGGGGAGTGTTAAAAAGCTTTCTGTAAAAAAAAAAAATGCCTTTTCCATAATAAAATAACACTTTAGTTTGGCAGTGGAGAGCAAATCTTCTTGTGGGAAAAGCAAATCTTCACAGCCCATATACCTGTTCCCAGATACTCATTTTTCCCCTCAGGAAGTAGTCAACACGGCTGCCCAAGTCATGGTGACTACAAGAAAGCACAGCTCTCCCATTCACTCTGGCCCAAGTAATTCCCTGAAACACAGAGAAGATTAAGAAGGAACATCTATACATGAATTTACTAGTCATGGAAACAAACTGTAGTAACATACAACTAGAAGAGTAGTTGTCAACCCTTTCTCTCCACTGTGAAAGCAAGTTGGCAGATGATGTTGACTGTGACACACTTCCATGGACTTCTTCATGTAATGAATGAACAATTGTCTACTGGCTTAACTATTATTCCTCTTAATTTTTCTCCCATTCAAGATAGCATATCATAATGTAAAGGAGTGAGGAAGGTATTATTAAGATAATCTGTAACCCACTCTAGTTATATAAAAAAGTAAATCGCATTAAACTATGATGCTTTATCCTTAGGAATGCATTAATTACCATGCATCTCATAACTGATTGTGACAGATCAGGGTGTTGAAATAGTCTGAAGGCTGCTGATCTTGACAATCTGGTTTATATGAATGAATTACTCATCTTGCCTTTATGGTTCCCAATAGCAAGGCCTCCTTACCTATCTCCAAGTCTATCTCTGAAAAGCAGATGCTGTCTTTTCCCAGACATGGGGGAATTCAGGCATGGCCCAGCCCAGGGAGATCCATTTCCAAGAGTGTGAGAGACAGAAGACGGGTTTCACACTAGGAATGCCCGCTCCTTCAAGGGAGCTTCCAAACTTAACTACAAAGATATAGCCATACCCTCAAAAGAGAAATCATGTCAAAATGTTCTATAATTAGGCCCAGCATATATATAAGAAACATGCATGCACACACACATGAAACAAAAAAACAATAGTGGCTGTTTTGTTACAGATTACCCAGGAGAAGACATTTGACCCTGACCTTAAAAAATATGTAGATATTTTCTCAGAAGGATTTGAAAGGGAATGATAAGCAAAGTGTCAGAGTCATGAAAGCTCTTGAGTAAGAAAGTAGTCTCCAGTATGGCAGCGTAGGGTGTATTTAGAGAACTTGGCACTCATAATTATGTTATAGATAGATTACTCAACAGTTGATCCAATTTTGACATCCTCTGCCTAAAATATAGAATGAATCAGCTATTCTTTTTTAAAAATATTTTTAAATATATTTTATTGATTTTTTACAGAGAGAAAGGGAGATGAATAGAGAGTTAGAAACATCGATGAGAGAGAAACATCCATCAGCTGCCTCCTGCACACCCCCTACTTGGGGATGTGCCCACAACAAAGGTATATGCCCTTGACTGGAATCGAACCTGGAATTCTTCAGTCCACAGGCCAATGCTCTATCCACTGAGCCAAACTGGTTAGGGCGAATCAGCTATTCTTAATCAAGTAATTGCTAAAATCATTTGGCACATATCACACTGGATCTCTGAATTTGTTGTCAGAGTAAAAGTCAGAATTCCTAAGAGAGATGTAAGAATTAAGAGATAGAAAGTGGTTGGCTAAGCTATACTCAATAGAGAAATAACGTGAGACATGGAACTTGCTTTCTTCTTCTCTTCCCTTTCTCCTCCTCCCTCCTCCCTCCCTCCCTCCCTCCCTCCCTCCCTCCCATAAAGTCTCTAATTTATGCCAGCTACAATACTAGGCACTATGGTTAAGCAATAAACAAAAGCATATATGTTATCTGCCTCTTCTCCCCTTAAAAAATTCGGGGGAGGGCCTCTTGTCCATGGGGCTGCATGGAGTTTCTTTCTCCTCAGCTAGGGCTGGAAGCCAAGATCAACCCTTGAGAATAATTATCGGGGCTGCAACGAGCTGGGCAGCCTTGTTTTCCTACCTTAGACATTTGTAAAATAAAAAATGGGGGGCAGTTATGGGAGACAGACATTAACCAAATAATCACCCAGATGAATTTAAAATTACAACTTTACTATTATCAAGGCAAAGATTTTGGAGATATGAAACTTATAATAGGGAGGTTTAGCCTAGTCTTAAAAGGCAATATAATGTGGTAGTTAACCCTGTGGACTCTAGAACCAGGATACTTAATTTTGAATGTTGGCTATACTACTTTCTAGTTGATCATGAGAAAATTATTTAATCTATCTGTGCATCAATTTCCTCATAAAATGGGTATTATAATTGATGATACCCTGAAAATGGAAACTAAAAGGTAGTTTTAAAGCTTAATGAATTGTGTGTAAAGCACTAGAAGGGGGGCTACATAAATGCTCAATAAATGCTATCATCACTGCCACTGTCATTATTACTTGTGGTGGGTAGCAGAGTGGGGGAGGTGACAGAAAGCTTTCCTTCAAGAAGTGATGAGTGAGCTGAAATCTGGAGGCTGAACAGCATTTATCAGGGGAAGAAGTGGGTGAGCTGTGAGACCATATACAAAGGCCCTATTTCTGGAGGGAATATGACCAGTTCAAGGTACTAAAAGAGGGTCAGTGAGGCAAAACGAATTAGGGGGAAAATGGTACAAGGGAGGTTGGCAAGGTGGGCAGGGGACAAATTATGTGGAGTTATTGTAAACAATATTACAAATTTTGGTTTTCATTCTAACAGCAATAAGAATCCATGGGAAGTTTTTATAAAGAAGGCAGACATGATCAGATTCACATTTTATAACTTAATTGTTGCTAGAAGCATGAAGAATAGATTGGAAGCTGGCAAAATTGGATATGCGCAAACTATTGAAATTTCCCAGGAAAGTGATTATGGTGGCCTGTCCTAGGTGGTGGAATGAGTGAAATGGACAAATTGAAGAAATCTTTAGGATATAAAATGAGCAGGACTTCATGAAAGAGTGGATGTAGGGTTCAAAGAAGAAGGATCTAAAATTCTGGTTTATGCAGCAGGGTGATGATGGTAATCACTGAGTCTGGAAATACTGGAAGAAGATAAAGTTTGGGGAAAGGGGAGCAGAAGATACGTCTGATTTCACATGTGCTGCGTTTGAGGTGCCTTTGAGACTTCCAGAAGAAGATGTCTAATTGGCAACTGAATATTAGGGTTTGGGGATCAGAGGAGAGATCTGAACATACATTTATGTAAAGATATATATTTATGTGTCAATTACCTAGAGGTGGTCTCTGAAGCTGAGAGAGAGGACCCAGGCAATAGAGTCTAGACCAGTGATGGCGAACCTATGACACGTGTGTCGGAGGTGACACGCGAACTCATTTTGGGTGACACTCATCGACAGAGACAAAAAATTGCATAATTCAAATATTTGTCTCTCGCAACAGCCAGAGTTGGGCATCACTCGAGTAATATTATTACTCACGTTACTCATGATCAATAATGCAATTTTAAAACCGGATGTAAACATGTACATTGGTGTTGTGTAGCAAAGATACATAGTGAAAACATCAAGATACATTGTTCCAATATTGACATTAATATAAAAAGGTTAAGAATTGCACTATAAAGAGATTAATCTTTACTCATGACATTTTATTTTTACTCGAGTGACAAAATGCCCAATTCTGGAAACGGCCTCGTTATTGTCAACATGTGCCTCGGGTAAGCTTCCTGTGTGTTCGGGTACATTTGGCAAATGGACGCACTTGATCGCCATGTTTGTTAGGAGACAGGAGTGGGAGGGTTAGAAGAAAAAGATATACAGTGCAACAGTGCTCGACGAGACATTCTGCGTGTCGGATAATTGATTACAGCACCATATATTTGTTGGTTATACATACTATCTTTGAATTGTTTTGCACCAGGAGTCAGTGCAACAACACTGCAAAAAGTTAATAGGTAAGAAACCTATCAACCTTTTATAAAAAACACCGTGATTTATATTTATTTATTTTTGCAACCTTGAGATGGAGAATCAAAAAATAAAAAAGCAAGATTGAATGATAAAGGAAGTGGAAGTAGCAGTAGCCGACCCTTTCAAGACATATGGACCGAGATGTACGGGATTGTCGACAGAAACAACAGATCGTTGTGTATACTGTGTAATGAAAGGGTAGTAAGCAGAACGTGGAATGTAAAGAGACATTTTGAAACTAATCATTGTCAGCTCTTGATAAAAAGTGTCGATGAAAGGAAGGAATACATTTCTAGGCAGCTACACCTCTATAAAAGTCAATCAAATTCCATCATTAAATTTGTAAGATGCTCTACAAATTTAACATCAGCAAGTTACTGTATTGCTCACTCCATAGCTCAGCATGGAAAAGCCCTCAGTGACGGAGAATTTATTAAGGAAACATTTCTAAGATGTGCACCAGCTCTATTTCACGATATGAAAAATAAGGATGATATTATTAAAAGAATTTCTGAGTTACTACTCAGTAGAAATACTATCAAAGACAGAATAATAGATCTTAACAAAAACGTACAACATCAATTAAAAAAAAACAAATAGTTGTAAATATTTTTCGATTTCTCTTGATGAAACTACTGATGTCACATCAAATGCTCGGTTGGCCATTATTGCTAGATATTCTGATGGTCTCACAACGAGAGAAGAGTTGATAAAGTTAGAATCAGTGCCAATAAGTACATCAGGAAATGAAATATGTAAGGTTGTTATAAAAACATTCAGTGAACTAAACATTGATATCTCTAAAATTGTGTCAGTCACCACAGATGGGGCACCAAATATGGTGGGAAAAAATGTGGGATTCCTGAAATTGTTTATGGAAGCTATTAGACATCCACTTGTACCTTTTCATTGCATTATCCATCAGGAGGTGTTGTGTGCCAAATCGGGATTCTCAGAATTGAATGATTTAATGTCAGTTGTAACAAAAATTGTGAATTTTATAGCTTCTCGACCCCTTCACAAGTGAGAATTTTCTGCATTTTACAGGAAGTTGATTCAATCTACAGTGGACTACTGATGTTCAATAATGTGAGATGGCTGAGTCGAGGTAAAGTACTTGAGCGATATGTGGAGTGCTTTGAAGAAATTACGGTATTTATTGAGAATAAGGATCTGGCAAACTTTCCTCAGATCAATGGTCATAAGTGGGTCAGCAATTTGATGTTTTTTACAGATCTCTCTGTTCATATGAATGAACTGAACTTAAAATTACAAGGTTTTGGCATGTTATTGATGTTATGTTTGGATACATCAAATCTTTTGAAAGTAAACTTAAAATTTTCAAGTGAGATATTGAAACTAAAACTTATAAGTATTTTCCTCGGATAAAAAAGTATTTTGAGAAGGCCACTACAGCGAGTGTAATGGAGTCCATACTTATGTACCAGAATATAGTAAACTCGTTATTTGAACAGTTCAGTGAAAGATTCGACCAATTTAGAAGCCTAGAACAGACCATTAAAATAATTAAGTATCCGGATGTAGTTGTTTACAGTACTTTGGAATTAAAGGATTTCCAATAGATGCAAATTGACGATTTAGAGATGCAACTTGCAGATTTTCAAGGTAGCATTTGGACTCATGTGTTTGTCGACTTAAGGTCAAAACTTGAAAATCTGGAACGAAATCGTTTGAATAATGAAGAAGAGTGCAACTACGAACAAGAAATTTTGAGTGCTTCGAACAGAGTACTTGACACTTTTAACGCCATAAAAAATCTAGCGATGGCTTTGCTAACAATTTTTTCATCAACATATTTTTGTGAGACTTTGTTCTCAGCATTAAATAATATTAAAACGAGCCCTAACCAGTTTGACTCAGTGGATAGAGCGTCAGCCTGCAGACTCAAGGGTCCCAGGTTCGAGTCCGGTCAAGGGCATGTACCTTGGTTGCGGGCACATCCCCAGTAGGGAGTGTGCAGGAGGCAGCTGACCGATGTTTTCTAACTCCTCTATCCCTCCTCCTCTCTCTGTAAAATATCAATAAAATATATTTTTTAAAAATAATAATAATATAAACAAACAAAAGAAACCGGCTAATAGATGAAGTTAGTGGCGCTTGCTTGGCCTTGAAGTGCACCAAGTATGAACCTGCAATCGAAGAATTAGCAGACAAACTTCAGCACCAAAAAGTCACTAATTTCTGGTTTTCATACCATTTGATTATCATTGTTTTTATTATTATTTTTTCCTAAATGTACATTGTTTTTCTGTTTTTGTTCATTTTATACATATTTTTTGGTTAATTTTTTTTGTTGAATGGCATTAAATATATAAAATAAATATCAAAAATATAAATCTTTTTTTTACTGTGGTTGCAAATATCAAAAAAAATTATGAATATTTCTATATGTGACACAGCACCAGAGTTAAGTTAGAGTTTTTCAAAATTTTGACACACCAAGCTCAAAAGGTTCATCATCACTGGTCTAGAGCAAGGCTGCCAAGAGAAATATAATGCAAGCCACATATGTAATAGATAATTTTCCAGTAACCACATTAAAAGATAGTTAAAAGAAACATATTAGTTAATTTTAATAATGTATATTTTATTTAGTAAAATACATCTAAAATATAATTTCAACAGATAATCAATATAAAATTATTAATAAAATATTTTGCATTTCTTTTTCATACCAAGTCCTCAAAATCTGTTGTGATTTTTTAATACTTATAGTGCATGCAATTCAGACTATCTATTACAGTTTAAGTATCCAATAGCCATGTGCTTAGTGGCTACCTACTGGACAGCACAAGTCTAGAGCTAGGGAGGAAAAAAAGAGAGGAGAGGGAGCAAAAGGGAGAGGACGAGAGATAGGGTAATGCAGTAAAAGCTAAAGAGATAGTATTTCTTTAAAAAAATAAAAATAAAAAACAGTTAGTGGTCAAAAGATTCAATTGACTTCAGACTTTGCCACTGTAAAAGGTGGTGAAGTTCTGTCCTATTTTGGAAAACCTTAATTGACCCTATACTCTTTAGTTCCTATTTTTCCCAATTTTTAACATCAAACTTCTTAAAAAGCATTCTATACCTGCTATTTTCATTAACTCTCTTTAATTGCCTGCAACCTACATTTCAGTCTCATCATTTTGTAAAAGCTGCAATCCCCAGTGCTTCGTCCCTCAAGTCCAATTATCTCTCCAGGACCTCTGTTCTCCTTGACCTATCTAAAATATTTGAAAGTTTAAACATTCTCTCATTCTTAAAACTGCTTCTCTCCATCTCAATATAGGTATCTTTTGTTGACCATCTCTAATCACTTCTTCTCTCTTAGAAATTAGTAACTCACAACTGGATGGGACTGGCTCCCAAGTCTTCATTTGCAGCCCTAATCACTCCACATAAATGAGGTCTGTGGGCCTAGTATCTAACCCTCGCCTCAAACTAGCCATACTTGAAAGGGAAGTTACCTCGAACGTGAAGGAGCTTTTCCTCCTCACTCCCTCCCCTCGGCTGTCACACCATGTGAAAGAGATCGGTCAGAAACAGCATCCCTGAGAAAACAGTACATACACCGAGTTCTGGAGGTTCCCAGGAGTTACCCAGATGGCAGGGGAAGAAGAAAGGGAACAGTATTCCCGGTTGTAGGTACCACGTGTTCACTCAAATATCCGCCCATGCTTTGTGAACAGTGTCAGCTGCCTACTAAGTGCCATGCTCTGTGCTAGTCTCTTGGAATAGACAATGAGCAAGTCAAACATGGTCCCTGCCCTCATGGAGCTTATCATCTAGTGGTGAATAGAGACACCTTAAATAAAACATTAAAACTGTATTAAGTGCTATGAAGAAAAGTACAATAAGCTATGGGTGCCTAAAATAGGGGTCTTCCCTAGTCTGGGGGTGGGAGTAGAGAAAACAGCATATAAGCCAAAGCCTTGAGTATATGAATTAACCAGATAACAGGGAGGAAGTGAGACAAATAACATTTATGCCATAGTGGCTTCTGAAGGCTCTGAGTTGGGAAGTAGCCCAGTGGCTTCTGAGAACTGTAGCACAGTAAGTTAGGGGGAATAGTGGTTGTAAGTGAGGAGTCAGGGATCAGATATCACATGGTCAAAATTCCCAAGTGTGTCCTAAGAGCAACGGGGAGACTTGCAATATACCCGGCTTCAAACCTTCAGGACCATCTATGACACCTGCCATTATCCTCACTTTCTATATCCAACTTGTCAGCAAGTTGCCATCAAGTTTCATGGATTCTTCCCTTATAACACCTCTCATGTCAGTCCCTCCTACTACACTCACTCAGGATTGTATCCTGTGATTCTCAGCTCATATGTTTTAGACTTTGCACAAGGGGGCCACAGATCTGAGATCAGGAAAGTCAATTTTGTTCAAATTATTTTCCATATTTTGATTAATATGTAAAATTTACTTTTTCTACAACTGACCATCCATTCTGAGATGGTACTACCATCAGATGGAGTATTAATTGGGAGAGTCCTGTGGCAGTGTAGAGCAGGGTGTTGCTTGCAGCAAATAGGTGGTTAGAAGTGTACCATGAACACTGAACTGGTACCACAGGAAAATGTAAAAATGTTGCCTCATTAATATGTAGGAGAGGTTGGTCAAACCAGTGAACAGTTATTTCAAAATAGAAATACCGTGTGAACCCTGGCTGGTGTTTCTCAGTGGTTAGAGTGTTGTCCCATGCACTGCAGGGTCGCAGGTTCCATTCTCAGTCAAAGGCACATACCTGGGTTGCAGGTTTGATCCCCAGCCCAGTCGGGACATGTATAGGAAGCAACAAATTGAGGTCTCTCTCTCACATTGATGTTTCTCTCTCTCTCCCTCACCCCCACCCCCACTTCCACTCTAAAAAATCAATGGGAAAAATATCCTGGGGTGAGGATTAGCAATGAATAAATGAAAGAAAGAGAAAGAAAGGAAGAAAGAAAGAAGAAAGAAAGAAAGAAGAAAGAAAGAAAGAAAGAAAGAAAGAAAGAAAGAAAGAAAGAAAGAAAGAAAGAAAAAAGAAAGAAAGGAGGAAGGAAGGAAGGAAGGAAGGAAGGAAGGAAGGAAGGAAGGAAGGAAGGAAGGAAGAGGGAGAAGGGAGGGAGGGAGGGAGGAAATGAAACACTGTATGACAGGCAACCAAAAAAACGCTTGTTACTAATAGTGGACACTTTTATAAAATTTTATTATACTAGAGTAGTAATTTTGTTATAATTATTGTTTTCTTATTTCCTGCATTTGTGTCTTTTCATTTTACAGAGCATGTTGCTAAAATTATTAATGTCTATGTATGACTTGGTTAATTTTAACTAACTCATTAGCTGGGGAGATTTGCATGATCTAATAACATCCAGTGAATTTTTTAGTAAAATGTAATTGTTCTCACTGGAGACTTTGTTAGACATTTGGCCCTTAGAAACTGGGAATTGGATTAGGGTGACAAAATGCCTGGGCTGAGAAACACCTGGGTGCCCTAGGCGTGGAAGGCCCTTCCTCCCAGACTCCTCTGTAAGCAGTCCGTCATGTGAGACAGACTTATCAAGCAAAACCCAATCCTCCTTTAGGCCTCCCCAACATCCCAGTTAGAGTCAGTGCAGAAGCACCTCACCTCTGGGGCCCTGCCAGGTGTGGAGAATCAGGCTGAGCCCAAAGGCTGTGCAGGGGCGGGCCAAACCGGGAATGAACTGCGCATGCTCAGGGCCGCCAGTCCCTGGCCTGCCGGGAGGCAGATGCCTGGGTCAGCCCTGCTGCCTGCTGGGTAGGGCACCAGGGCGCCACTCGGAGGTCTGCCAAGGTCCAAGGTCACCGTAACCTAAACGCGCTGTTCTATGCAAACCCGCGAGGCCAGTTCCTCCTGGCAGCAGTGAGGTCGCTAGAATTCATCTCAGGAGACCACCGCTGCCTGTTCCTGGAGCCTCTCCCCTGAAGAACAGCCTCGGGAGCATCCATACTTGTATGAACCATTATATTTTTTTCAGCTTTATAAGCAGCATACAGCATTGTATAGTTTTCCGCTGCACAGTAATGATTCTATACACATACATATTTGTGAAATGATTGCAACAATAAGGTTGGTTAACACCTCCATTTACCTTAATTACCCTTTTTCTGTGTGTGGTGAGATCTTTTAATATTTATTCTCTTAGCAGCACTCAACTATATAAAAGTTTTGTTAACTGTAGCCACTATGCGGTACATTAGACCCCCAGTACATTTTCATCTGATAATTGGAAGTTTGTGCCCTTTGACCAACATCACCCCATTTCCTTCAATCCTCAACCCCTGACAACAACCATTCTACTCTCTGTTTCTGTGAGTTCAGCTTTTTTATTTTATTTTATTTTTAATCCTCACCCTACGATATTTTTTCCTTTTTTTTTTTTTTTGAGAGAGGGGAGGGGAGGAGAAGGGAGAGAAACATCGATGTGAGAAAGACACATCAATTGTTTGCCTCCCTCAGGCACCCTCCAACGGAGGCACATGCCCCTGACCTGGAATCAAACCTGCACAGGGCGCCGAGGCTGTAACCACTGAGCAAAACTGGCCAGGGCTATGAGTTCACTTTTTTAGATTCTACATATACTAGTAAGCAATCTCATACAGTATATGTTTTTCTCTCTGACTTATCTTACATAGTATAATGCCCTCAGGGTCCATTTATATTATTTCAAATGGCAGGATTTCTTTCTTTTACATGGCTAAATAATATTCCATTGTGTGTATATTATATATATGTAATTATTATATACTAGAGGCCCGGTGCACAAAAATTTGTGCACTGGGGGGGGGGGAGAGGGGGTCCCTCAACCCGGCCTGTGCCCTCTCGCAGTTTGGGACCCCTTGGGAGATAACAACCTGCTGGCTTAGGCCCGCTCCCGGGTGGCAGAGGGCACGCCCAATCCCTAGATGCAGCCCCTGGTCTGGCTCAGAGCAGGGCCGATTGGGGAGTTGGGGTGCCGCCCTCTGTCATGCACAGAGCAGGGCAGATCGGGAGGTTCGATGCCACCCTCAGTCACGCTCAGGGTACGGCCGATTGGGGGGTTGTGGCACCACCCCCTGTCACACTCTAGGCAGGGTCGATGGGGAGGTTGCGGCGCCACCCCCTGTCACGCACAGAGCAGGGCCTATCAGGGGGGTTGGGGCTCCGTACTTTTGTCACGCACAGAGCAGGGTTGATCAGGGGGTTGGGGAGCTCCCCCCCTGTCACGCACTGAGCGGGGCCGATCAGGGGGTTGAGGAGCTCCCCCCTGTCACAGAGGAGGGCCGATAGGAGAGTTGGGGCACCGCCCCCTGTCACACACAAAGCAGGGCAGATCAGGGGGTTGGGGTGCCGCACCCTGTCACACTCAGGGCAGGGCCAATGGGGAGGTTATGGCTCTACCCCATCACACACAGAGCAGGGCCCGTGGGGGGGGGGGGGGTTGGGGCGCTGCACCCCTGTCACACACAGAGCCGCAGGTGATCAGGGGGTTGGGGAGCTCCCCCCTATCACGAACAGAGCAGGGCGGATAGGGAGGTTGTGGCCCCGCCCCCTGTCACACACAGAGCCGCAGGGCGATCAGAGGGTTTGGTCGCTGCCCCCGGTCACGCTGATCCCGGTGCTGGGAGGCATATTACCCTTTTACTATATAGGATAGAGGCCTGGTGCACGGGTGGGGGCCGGCTGGTTTGCCCTGAAGGGTGTCCTGGATCAGGGTGGGGGTCCCCACTGGGGTGCCTGGCCAGCCTGGATGAGGGGATGATGGCTGTTTGCAGCTGGTCACACACCCTTCAGGGTGGGGGTCCCCACTGGGGTGCCTGGGCAGTCTGAGTGAGGGACTGAGGGCTGTTTTCAGGCTGGCGGGTGACTGAAGCTCCCAACCGCTCCTTATTTTCTTTTTCTTTCTTTCTTTTTTTTTTAAAAATATATTTTATTGATTTTTTTACAGAGAGGAAGGGACAGAGATAGAGAGTTAGAAACATCGATGAGAGAGAAACATCGATCAGCTGCCTCCTGCACATCTCCCACTGAGGATGCGCCCGCAACCCAGATACATGCCCTTGACCGGAATCGAACCTGGGACCCTTCAGTCCGCAGGCCGACACTCTATCCACTGAGCCAAACCGGTTTCGGCTCTTTTTCTTTTTTATTCTGGGCCAGCTTTAGCTCTGAGGCTTGGCTCCAGCTCTTAGGCCTTGGCTGCTGAAAGCCGGTATCTGGTTTGTTTGGGTTCTATAATCGAAACACTGTTTCAACTCCAGCTCTGAGATCCCGGCTGGCTGAAAGCAGGTTTCTGGGGTTTTGTTTAGCTTCTATATTTGTAACAATGTTTCAAACTGCAAGCTCAGAGGCCGGCAGCGGCAGGCGGGGAACGTTGGAGTCCTCCGTCACTGAAGCAAGCAAGCCTCATGTTCGCTTCAAGCTGCCTGGCTGCCGGCCGCCATCTTGGCTGGCAGTTAATTTGCATATTGCCCTGATTAGCCAATGGGAAGGGTAGCGGAGTGACACCAAATTGCATGTTTCTCTTTTATTAGTGTAGATAATACCCACAGCAAGTCCTCAATTAAATTCATTTTATCCAACATCATTTCCTTATCATGTTAATGAGAAAAAATTTCTGGTGGAGGCCACTGTCTGTGTGGACTTTGCAAGTTCTCCCCATGTCTTCATTGGTTTCCTCAGGGGACCTGGCTTTCTCCCACACCCCAAAAATGTGCACATGAGGTGAACTGACCCGTCTGAGAGAATGTCAGTGTGTGACTGTCCTGAGATGGAAGGACGTCCTGTCCAGAGTGGGGTCCCACCTGACCCCCTAAGTGGCTGGGAGAGGCTTCAGCTATTCGTAAGTTGAACTGGACTAAGTGTTTTCATTAATGTGTCTTAAATGTATGATAGCTCACATTTATTTCAGTGTTTAATATTACAAGGGTTTTGGGTCATTATTTAGAAGTTTGATGTTTTTGTGACCAGAAATATGCTATAAGAACTTAAATTCTTATTGATAACAATTAGCCTAGTGTAAAATTGGTTCCAATATACATTGTTCTGCTTAAAGTCAGTTTCCAAGAACCTATCCACATTAAATGAGGACTATGTGTGTGTGTGTGTGGGGGGGGGGTGGGGTGGGGAGGAGGTACAAAATGTGAGAAAGATATATTTATATTTATATATCATATTTTCTTTATTCCTTCATCTCATGATGGACACCTAGGTTATTTCGTTGTCTTGGCCATAGTGAATAATGTTGCAAAGAACATGAGAGTGCAGATTTATTCAAAATCATAGTTTTATTTTCTTTGGATAGATACCCAGAAGTGGGATTGCTTGGTCATATAATAGTTCTATGTTTAATTTTTGAGAGACCTTCATATTGTTTTCTATAGGGCTGTACCAATATGCCCATAACAGTGCTCTAGCATTCCCTTTTCTCCATTCCCTTTGCTAACCCTTATCTCTGGTCTCCTTAATGACATCCATTTTGTTGTTATATGAAAACTAGAGGCCCAGAGCATGAAATTCGTACACAGGTACAGTCCCTAGGCCTGACCTGAGATCAGGGCCATCCACCGCCAGTTCCCTGTTCATCATCAGGCATTTGGAGCCTGCCGGCTGGTAGGGGAGGGGAGGAAAGGGACCAAGAGGTTGGTTGGCAGACCCTGATCACCTGATCGGGCCTGCTGGCTGGGAGCAGCTCTTGCATTGAGCGTCGGCCCCCTGGTGGTCAGTGTGCATCATAGTGACCAGTTGTTCTGCTGTTTGGTCCATTTGCATATTACCCTTTTATTATATAGAAGATGCATTGCCCATGGACATGAGCAATAGAGTAGTGAAGACCTGGGGTGGGTAGGTAGGGGGTAGGGGAAGGGAAGTAAGAGGGGAAAATGGGAGATATCTGTAATACTGTCAACAATAAAAATATATTTTAAAAAAAGATACTCATCACATTTCTAATCACATGTTTAATGTCTCTTTCCCATTATTCAAGCTTCAAGAAGGTAGAAACGCAATCTTGTTTATGTGTTCCTAGCACCAAGGACAGTGCCTCACACATAATAATTATTTGTCGAAAGAGAATAAATGAATAAGGACAACTTTTCTTTTTCTGGGTAACTCATTCACCTATCAAGGACCAAGGCCTGATGTTATATCCTCCAGGTTGGGTTACAGTCAAATCTGATACATCTTTGGATCCCTAGGGCCTAGTTTGGAACTTGGTACATGATTCATATATCATAGGTATTTCTCAAGTAATAATAAACTCTTGGCGGAGTTGATAATTGTTGAAACTGAGTGATGAGTGTATGAGTAGGGTTCATTACACTGTTCTTTCTCCTTTCATCTATATTTTTAAATTTTCCATAATAAAAAGTGAAACCATTTATGTTCACCTAAAGTCAAACGAAAATGTAGTCAAAGATGATCTTGAAGTTTCTGGCTGAAGCAAACCAGTGGATGGTGGTGCAGTTCCCTGGGGTGGATGGAGTGGAGCTGCATCCGACTCGAATGCGCATGTGCATGGGTTGGCTTGCAGAGGGTTCTTTTCACCCCAGTGAAAGTTCTTCAAAGATCAATAACGAGGACAACAGAATAAGTTTTGATTTCAAGCCTTTAGTTTTAATTACTTGAGGGCATCTCCAGTCAGCTGTGCAATAGTTAGCAGCTACAATAAATTAAAGTCTCTGCCTTAAGCAATGAGCTATGAGAGGGTTTCTGGATGGTAACCTTCCCCCTCGTGATCCTCTGGGGCGCTGATCTGACTGACCATCAGCAACTGTCCCGCTACCAGGGAGTCTGCAGTGAATACTGTGCCCCACCAGTGCTTCCTCCACACTTCTCACCCACACTCCCCCCTTCTTCTTTACCGCTGCTTTATTTCTACTGGGGAGCGATTTATTGACATGGGGAGGCCGCGGTGAGTGTCACAGCTTTATGTTCAGCAGCAGCTGGGTGTCAAGAAAATTCTGGTTTCCTTTTGACTTCACCACCTTCTGACTGCGAGTCGCTTGACCTTTCTGAATCTCAAATGCGGCCTCTGAAAAATAAGGCTAACAATCGTGGCGACTTCACAGGGCTGACGCGAGGGTGAACGCACGCGAAGGGTTCAACACAGAGCCTGGCAGTGTGAGCGGTTGATAAACAGGAGCTATTATTTTCGCCAGCGCCGAGTCCTCCTGGCTCTCCCTCCACCTGGACGTCGGGAGGGAGAGCTGCGGCAGGAGCCGAGCAGGCTGCTCGCCTAGTGGGTGCCTGGTCCTGCGGACGCCCATGAGCGACTCCAGGCCAGGCCGGGGTGTAGGGTGGCGCTGGCACAGCTGGGTCTGCAGAGGCGGGGCTGAGCAGTGGGACCGGAACCGCGCAGGATGGGCGGCTGGCGCGGGTTGTGGGCTCACCGAGGCGGAAGGTCCCACTCGCAGCCCCGGATGCCTCGGCCCCCGCTGCCACCACAGCAGCTGGCCCTGCCTCGCCCGGCTTTGTCCAGAAGGACGTCTGGACGTCCGGAAGGTTGTCTGTCTGTCTGGTCTAAGTATCATATTACCCTTCCCCTGAACTACGTGATACTTATCTGCTTTTATAATACATTTGCAACTTTATCCAGTGTCACTTCTATGTCACTTAATTGTAAAAGTCTTGCTTAATTCACTGATCATGTTTTATAACTTTTGGACTCTTGACAATACACTGAGCTAGATCCTCAATATATGCTGCTCGGATTGCTAGAATTTCCATTTTGTTTACTTTTAATCAAGTGCTCACAATAGACAGGGTATTGGGAAAGACAATGGGTAGAGTGGACACAGAATGTGAACATGGTGAAGATAGAAAGTTCTTAGTTTTTACTTTTGGCTCCTGACAGGAAGCTCATAATCTAATGGAGAGAAAGAACTTACATTGCTAAATAATGTGCAATTGAGGCTGTGACATTAAAAAGTGCAAACATGTTATATGAAAACATAGTAAAGGAGGATCCTGACCTTCAGTGTGTTGGCTCCCGTGCCATGGCACCCTCCAGGAGGTTTTTCATGAGGGGAAATTGGAAGGTGACTGGACGAAAGATGAGTCTGGGGGAGCTCATCAGCACTCTGAACGTGGCCCACGCCGAGGTGGTTTGTGCACCAGCCACCACCTACATGGACTTCACCAGGCAGCAGCTAGATGCCGAGATTGCCGTGACTGCTCAGAACTGCTACAGAGTGACTGATGGGGCCTTTACTGGAGAGACCAGTCCTAGCTTGATCTAAGACTGTGGAGCTACAGGGGTGGTCTTGAGGCAATTGAAAAGAAGGCTTGTGTTTGGGGAATCAGATGAGCTAATTTGGCAGAAAGTGGCCCATGCCCTGGCTGAGGGACTTGGAGTGATCACTGGGGAGAAGCTAGCTGAGAGGAAAGCTGGCATCCTGAGAAGGTCGATTTTGAACAAACCAAGGTCATTGCAGATAACATGAAGGACTGAAACAAAGTTCTTCTGGCCTATGAGCCTGTGTGGGCCATTGGTACAGGCAAGACTGCAACACCCCAACAGGCCCAGGAAGTACACAGAAAGCTCTGGGGATGGCTTAAGTCCAATATCTCTGATGCAGTGACTCAGACCACCTGCGTATTTATGTGGCTGGGGCAGCCTGCAAGGAGCTGCCAAGCCAGTCTGTGTGGATGCTTCCTGGTGGGTGGTGCATTCCTCAAACCCAAATTCATGGACATCATCAAACAATAAGCCTCATTCATCTTCCCTACCTTTCATGCTCCACAAGGGATTACAAAGCTCAGAAGCCTAATAACTGCCCTCCCGTCCCTGCATGTACATCTAATGGTGTCACCTGCCCCCTTTAATGGCCTAGTCCAAACTATGCCTCTTTCTTTACCCATTCACGCCTTCCCCTGTGTTGGTCAGGACCAGGCCAATCCCTTCTCCACTTACTTTAGTAATTAGAATGAAACATGTCACCAGAGTGGTTTCTCTTTGGCTGACAGCTAGAAGAGGTGGAGTTTGCTTATAGGTCCCCTCAGTCCCCACTGAAGGCAGGAAAGAAAAGCCATCCTCCTCTCCCATCTCCCACCATGGAGCCAAGGACTGAGAGCGCACCCTGTCCTCTCCTCAGAGGTCAGGGGTGCTGTTCTCACCACTGGTGCCAATGCCTATGTGTGTTGTGCATGTGAGCAGTCCCACTTGGAGTGTGAGGCTGTGGAGGGAGATAAACACCTGGCACCCACACACAAAAAGCATCATAATAATAAAAGACCAAGAGGCATCACGACCAAAATGACCAAATGACCGGTCACCATGAGGTGCATGGAGCACCTCTTGGGCCAGTGCCCCGCAGGGCGCCTCCTCGCACAGCAGAAGGCGGGAGGCGGGCACCTCCTCGCACGATTTCAATTGCGCACTGGGCCTCTAGTAGTGAAAGAAGTGAATGGAGGAAGAAATATTTCCCAAATGGAAGTGTCATCTCGGATGAACCTTGCAAGGTAAGTAGAATAATAACTGGCAAAAAACAAGGAAAAGAAGCCTGGGAGAAGTGCATGATAATAGCCTGGAAGCTTGGAAGAACAAAATCTGATAATAAAAATTTTTAAAAGGATAGTAAACTAGGGTGACTGAAGCTTACTTATACTTATAAGGGAACACACAGGTAATATGAAGGGAATGGGAAATAGATTGGAAATTGTTCTATTTGGTTTCTTCCTATTTATTTACTTATTTTGCCCCTGCCAATTCACTGAATCCTCTCTTCTAAGGTCAACAACCAATTCCAAATGACAACTCCAAAGAACAAAGCTGTATGACCTCAAGTGGCTGAAGCATTCTGTTATTTAGTATCTCTTCCATGAAAAATTAGGCATATTTTCCCAGTTTCTTATGTAGTCTGCACATATTTCTGAGTAGGATATTGTCCTTCTAAGAACTCCCATTCTATCTCCCATGTATCCTTACAAAAAATTCATCCTTTTAAGCAATTTGTGTATCACTTTTTATGGAAATGGGTCTTGGGGTGGGGGTGGGTGGGACTTTCCCCAGAACTTACTATAAGGAACAGTACCTCTGAACAACATAAGAGGTTGCCTATAATGGATCTGTGGTTTGTAGCCCAGACCCCACTTTTATTTCCCAGGTTGTAAGAGGGCGAATAGCTGATAGCTTTCAACTGATTCCATCTCTCTGAAATATCTTTAGCTGAAAAGAATTTTCTTCAAGGCTTTCCTTGAGGGCAGCCTCCATCCAATGACAGTCCCATAGAAAGTATAAATTCCAGTCTCCTGCCTTAAGGCATAGAAACTCTAAAGGGAAATCCTGAACCCTCACTTCTCTGAGGGATTGGCTAAGGTCTTTGTTGTGATTACATTCAATTTATCTGTCTGCCCAATCTTACTTCTTCCACTCCCTCAATAAGTAAAGAGTCTAAGGGTATTTCTCATATCTATTTCAGAGTCTGTTTCTTGGGACTTCAAACAAGTTGCTACAAAAAAACAAAGAAAAATCTCAAGGTCAGAAGACACATCTAACCATATGCCTCAAAGATAAACCATGTATTAAGTAGCAAATCACTGCACCAGTAGAGGAGAGCACTCTCACTAACAACTTAGTAAACTATAATATCCCTCACTCCTCTGTAAATAGATTATCTATTATTGCTGATCCAGAAAAGAATGGGTATTTCCCCCCAAAAATCAGAAATATGATAGGCTACCTCCACACGAAACCAATAAAAGAAGAAAACAGAAAATATAAATAGAAATATTTTATTTGATTAAAATTCTTCCAAGAAAGACAACCATAGAAAGGGAACAATTCTAACATAACATCTCAACCTAAACTCATTTTCTTTAAACAATCAGTTGCAGATCTGAAAAAATAACTTTTGTCAAAAATGAAAACACACATGGGCTAAAGGAAATATATAAAATGAAAATTATCTAATTGTGTTAAACAATGGAGTAAAAGACAATCATTTCAGAAATTAAAATTAAATTGCAAGATTCTCAAAGGGTAAAAGATTCTATTATATACGGGTCATTAAAGAGAGGAAATAACTAAGAGAATGAACATGAAACAAATAAATGGGTGAAAAGAATTAGAGTATAATGGTATGGAAGATTAGCAAGGGTGATATATCACACATAAAATTGGAGTCCCTGAAAAGGAAAAGAAATAATGGAATACAAATAATATTTAAAATTATAAACCAGGAAAATTTGGGGAATAACAGAAGACTAATATACATTTTGAAACATACTTATGATACTTAATGCAGAAAAGAAAATCCAAGATATATCCTAGTAAAAGTATTAGACTTCAAGTTAGAAAATATATATCTGCACCTTCACGTAGAAAGGAAATCAGAATAGCATCTCAACAACAACATACAAAGCAAGATAACTGAAGATCTATATTTTCAATAAGCTCAAGGAAAAAAGTGAGTTGAGGATTTTATATCTAAGCTTTACTTTTCAATTAATACATGTAGAAAGCATCAGGGAAATAGAAAATAGCTATTAGTAAACCACAGTAATAATTGCTGTGAGCAAGATCCACTAGTGAGCAAAACTTTAAGGAGAAAAAAGATATATTTTTTGCTTTATTTTATTTTATTTTATTTACTAGAGGCCCGGTGCACAAAATTTGTGCACGAATAGGGTCCCCAGGCCTGGCTGGCAATCAGGGCCGATCTGTGGGACAACCAGTGGGGCGATCGGGGGGGCCCCCACTGGCACCCACCTTGGATGGCCTGGATCCTGCAGGCTGGGGGCAGCCCCTGGTGGTCAGTGCGCGTCACAGCGACCAGTCGTTCTGCTGTTTGGTCGATTTGCATATTGGGTTTTTATTATATAGGATTGTTGATAATATTACAGATACCCCCTATTTTTCCTCTCTTTCCCCCATCTCCACCCAGCCCTCACCCCAAAAGTAAAAAAATTAATAAAAATTTCAAAATAAGCAGTAGAAGAATAGAATAAGTTCATTGATTACCACATAAATACTATTCATAATCAAATTATATTATTTAAAGCTAACAAATGAAATTATTAGCTTATTGGATATGCAATAAATGTATAAAGGTAACAATAATTCAAACTATCTGAAATACAAAAAGGAATATAAAAAGTAAATAAAACAAGCCTTTAAGTAAACAATAAAGATAACATAATACCATTGGTAAATACCATTTAAATAATATGAGCATTTAGACCAAACACAATTAATGTGAATGGGATAATTTCAACTATTACAATAGAAAGATTTTCAGATTTGAGCAAAAAGGAAACTCAGCTCTATATTTTACATAAAACTAAAACAAAGTGATTTTAAAAAGCTGTAAATAAATGTATAACTAGAGATGTGTCAGATAAAGTATAGGAAATAATTTAAAAACTAATTCATAAGAGACCAGTTGAATAAATTCACAATGAAGTAGTTTGTAACCATATAAAAAAAAGGAGAAATATCAGTACCTATGATATGGAATGATTTCCAAATCATGTTGTAAAGTAAAAGAAAAAAATGTAAGGCACAAAATGTGTGTGTGTTTGTGTGTGTGCATGCTATCATTTGAGTGAGAAAGAAGGGGAAATAAAATGTAGATATGCATGTATGTTTGTGTGTTTTTTTTATTTTTTAAAAATAACAGAGGAAGTATGGACCAGAAACTAGTGAACATTACTGCTTATAGGGCCTATTCAGAAAAATATCTAATTCCCATTCTGAGGCAGGAAATGTACAAGTTTAGCTTAGATGTGTTATACCAGAGAACAAGAAATCAGAGACTACTGCAGTCATATCAGAAGGTCTCAGAAACCATCTTGAAGTTTTTGAGTTTTTACATGCCAAATTTGAGATAAGGAATAATAATTATAATGCATTTAGGCTGATAAAACATAATACAACCAATGGGTTCATAATGACAATACTTAAAATATTAATAATCCCCATAGGATAGTAGAAAAAGAATTTATTTTGAAAACTGGTACTTAGATTTGTTGATTCTGCTTTTTCTGTGGGAATTGAATCTATTTTGTTGTACTCTTGGTTTTGTTTTCATTGAGGAAATAAAGCTTTGAATTTATACAGTGAAAGAGAAAGAGAGGAAGAGGGAAGGAAAGAGTAAGGCAGGGGAGTGAGGTAGGGAGAGAAAAGGAGTAGAGGAAAGTGAAGTAGACAGGAGGAAAGGGTAGAGATGGAAAGGGGGAAGAGAACAAATGGAAAAGGGAAGGGATGGAAAAAGAAAGGGAAAGAAAAGAAAAAACAGAGCCGAGAAGGCAAAGATAAAAGAAATAAAGTTTCCATCACTATGTAGAAAAATGAATGGAAAAAAAAAAGTCAAAGATAAGTATTCTGAGATTTTATAAAGCCAGATATAAAGAAATTTCTAAAGGTTTTCAGAGAGGCAACAGAAGGACATGCAATTTCTCAAAAGTAGCACAACTTGCTAAAATATAAAGGGAAAATACCTTCAATGTTTGAACGAAAATTATTTCAAATCTAGAATTCTATAGAAACCAAATTATTAATCATGTGTGAAGAAAGAATAAAGATCTTTTTGCAGCATGTCCAGACTCCAAAACTTGACTGGCAAGAGGGCAACTACGATTTCTTAGCAAAACAAGAGCATGAACCCGGAAGAGGAAGATAGACCTTGAAAACAGTTTAACACAAGAAATGAGCAAAGGGAAGTCTCAGCAGGACAGCTGATCCACTGGGCCCAGAGAACAATCTCTCTAGACCAGAACAGGAGAATAGGGGACCAGGAAAAAGTCTCTAAGATAAAAAAGAACAAAAGATTATTTGATACAGTTGAGTGTTTGAGATATTTGATAGACACATGATGGATGTAATTGAACAAATGGGAAGATAAAGTTTTACTAACTTTTAAAAAGTCCCACAAGAATCATACAGAAAAGAAAATATAAGCATGGTATACACTGTTTCAGTGGTGAAAAATATTTGCATGTCCCTAATAAAAATTGATTATTTAATTATTGATATACCATCAAGGATAAGAGAAATAGGGAGGGATTAATAAATAAATAAATATTAATTTACCATAACTAGAAATATAAAGGCAAATTTTTAGATAAATAGCTAAAACAATTACAAAGTGGCTGTAGCTAAAATGCAGAGGTCTTGGTGAGCAGAAGACTAGCCACTTTAGGATGTAGATATTGGGACTGTCTATTTTTATTTTTGTTGAGCAGACTAATCAACTAGAAATAGACCTCTCTGCATATGCAAGGCCTGTGAGTGTATTACTATGTATGAGCAAAAAGAAGTCATAAGAAATCAGTGAGTAAAGGAAGAGTTAATGTTTTTTAACTAATGGTGAACCATAAACAATCAAACTTTAATTCTCACTTAACAGCATTTTCTTTTTTTAAATATATTTTTATTGATTTCAGAGAAGAAGGGAAAGGGAGAGATAGAAACATCAATGATGAGAGAGAATCATTGATCAGCTGCTTTCTGTCGCCCACACTGAGGATAGAGCCTGCAACTCTGGCATATGCCCTGACAGGGAATCAAATCCTGACCTCCTGGTTCATAGGTCAATGCTCAACCACTGAGCCATGCCAGCTGGGCTCACTTAAGAACATTCTAAAATGAATCCCAGTTGAGTAAGAGTGCTGTGCATAAAAATGTAAGCTATGGGAAAAGAAAAATACAAATTACGTTTATCAAATATCTCTGAATGGGGAAACATAAATTTTAAATCAAACAGAAGAGATAAACAGCTAACCAATTTATCTAGGACCATTCACTTATCAACCTTTTCTTTTCTCATTGATTAGTGATGCTCTTCTTATTTTATATGGGGGTAATAAAATGTGGATAATCTGATATTTTTACTTGATCTATCTACTGATTTTTGACTTAAAATCAAATTGCTTTAATTGTTGGAACTTTGTCATATTTTAAACTTTATACATTAAGTCTGTTTGTTTTATTGGTTATTATTTTTCTAGAAAAAAATTAGAATTATTTTGCCAGGTTCTCAAAAAAGTCCTGCTTGAATATTTATTTGAGTTAATTTAATCTGTGGATAATATTTGGAGAAACAAGCCAAATAAAGTTACATCTTCAATTCATGCCATATGTTAATAAATTCCAGGCAGAATCAGAAGTGAAGTGCAAAAAATTTTAAATATAAAAAAAAGCGAGGAAGAGGAGGAAGAAAAGAAAAAAAGAGAAAAATAAATATTGATTAATAGTAGATCTCAGATTAAGAAATTCCATATAATATAAAAATCAACATATATGACTATATCACATATTTATCAATTCTAAATAGCAAATATTAATACACAGAAATAATTTTCCACAAATAGTTTCAACACTTTAATATTTTTTCTCTATAAATAATTATACAAATAAATTAGGAAATGAATAGATAATTCATAGAAGTAAAAATGGCCGATAAACACACAAAAAATTAATTTCAGCCCTAACTAGTTTGTCTCAGTGGATAGAGCATCGGCCTGCAGACTGAAGGGTCCCGGGTTTTATTCTGGCCAAGGGCACATGCCCGGGTTACAGGCTCAACCCCCAGATCGGTTCAGGAGGCAGCTGATCAATGATTCTCTCTCATCATTGATGTTTCTATTTCTCTCTTCCTCTCCCTTCCTTTCTGAAATCCATAAAAATATATTTTAAAAAATTAATTTCACTATTACTTAAAGATATAAAAAATAAACAATGACCTTATTGTTTTTAAATGCTTATTGAGTGTTTACTATGTAAGTAGCTGTTCTATATTCCATAATACATAACTTGATTGGTGCTTGTAAAAAGGTAAAGGACCTTAATCATACTTTAGGCTAAAGTAGATCTTAATCTACTACAGCAAACTTGTTATAATTCATTGTTAATTATTCTATAAAATGTATATATATGACTGTGTGTTTCTCCCCATTTGTGGGTTTTATCTAGATTAAATTTCATTACTTTAAAAATAGATTACTGCAATTAGTTTGCTTCTTGTCTCTCTCCCCTCAAACTAATCTACGAGTGTCTGCCAGATCATTTTTCTGAATGAAAATGATCAGACTCCTGCCAGGAAATTTTAAATGTTTCAAATACTTTACATAGGATTAGATATAATGTCTTCCATTGATTAGACAAAGTTAATCAAGGCAGACTCTTCTATACATTTAAACATTTAATTTGATGCTGTGTTTATTTATTGAGGTTTGGAACAATGGTCTGACACAATTCCATGAGAGTAATGAGGGTTGATAATGAAAGTTTCTTGAGTTTCCTCCTGCTTTACTTGGTAATGGTGGAATTTGGATTAAGATTTGACAGATGATTTTGAAATTCCAGTCATAAATATTTTTAGGAAAAACAATCTAATGATTTAGAGATTATTATTTTATGTAAAAACCTATTTTCCTTTTTCTATGTCCCATATCTAGAAAACTATTTTAATAAATTAAAATGTTTTCCATTGAGGATGTTCATTTATGAATATGATTCCTCATAATTTTTTTCAGAACATTTATCACCTCCTTATTTCTCAGGCTATAAATGAAAGGGTTTAATAAAGGAATTACAATTGTATAAAAAATTGCCACAGGTATATCTTTATCCCCTTTTTCAAATGGTCGAATATACATGAGAAGACAAATGTAGAATATCAAGACAGATAGAAAGTGGGATGCACAAGTAGAAAATGCTTTACCTCTCCCTTCTTTGGATTTCATCTTGAAAACAGTAAAAATGATGCAAATATAAGAAATTAAGACAGTGGCAATGGTGAAGATTTGAATTGGCATTGAAAAAATATATATCATTAATTCATTGAGGTATGGGTCAGTACAGGAGAGTCTATAGAGTGGAAGGATATCACAAAAAAAATGGTCAATTTGATTAGACCTGCAGAAAGTTAACCTTAAAAGAAGCCCTGCGTGGATCATGGAATGCAGGTTACTAGCTATGAAGGTCCCTATAGTCATCTGAACGCAGAGTTTCTTTGACATCCTGGTGTGGTACTGCAGTGGGCTACATATGGCCACATAGCGATCATAAGCCATTGCCGCCAGGAGAAAGCAATCTGCAGTTTCAGCAAGGCAGAGAAAATAAAATTGTACCATGCATTCAGTGAGGGAAATCACTCTGTCCTCAGAAAAGAAGTTCTCTAACATCTTGGGGGTAATGGCACAGGAACAACAGGAATCCATCAGAGCCAGGTTGCCCAGAAAGATGTACATTGGTGTGTGAAGACGACGCTCCATAAATATCAATGCCACCAGGCCAAGATTACCCATCATGGTGATCAGATAGATGGCAAAGAACAATAAAAACAGAAGACTCTTCAGCACTGGGTGATCTGTAAATCCTATGAGGATAAACTCAGTTGTCAAGGAGTGATTTTCCTTAGCCATTCTTGGCTTCTTGGCTGAGACAGAAATCATAGAGAAATTAGATTCAGAAGTAGAGGGGTCTAATTCTCCCCTCTAATATTTCCGTATACAAAAAGGAAAAACTCTCTTCACTCCTCTTATGCTGTCTCCTGAAAACTAGGACACGCACAGTAGGTCAAGTCTGTGAGAAGAAAAATATGACAGATAGTGTACACAGGATTATCTAGAAATGCCTGCATGGATTCCCAAGACAGAATAGCTTTTCTGCATGAATTATCCAACGCTGATGTGAAAATTCCTAGTCAGTGTATATAATTTGGCATTTACAAAATTAAAAGACATTTTCTTATGATGTCTTTTTCTCCAGGAAAAAAATAAATTTAAAATACTTTCCTATGGGACTGATGTGGTGTTTGAAAATAAATTGCTCTTTAGACATTTTAAATGTCTAATATTAAAAACTCCACAGAATCACTGTAGGCTTTTTAAATAGTTTTCTAGCTTAGTATCTCTTCACAGCTAGATTTATCAGGGAATATAAAGAAAGACCTACTCATCTTTAATACAGGATAAGAATATAAGTTATTATTTATACCATTTTTATGTTCATTTCAACATTCTAAATCTTATATTAATATAACACATTCCCCCAAGAAATTATTATTATTACCTGTTTATTCTAATACTTTCTGTCTCTGTTTTAAGAATGGTACATGCATGTCTATGGTTATGAGATTTGGCAACTAAGTCTCTAATTACAGTGTTCATATTCCTATCTTATATTCTCTCAAACTTCTTATATAATAACTAATGTCTTCATTTTTGGTGAATTCCATGAAGGTTCTGCATTTATTATATGATTATTTACATTTATAAACTCATTTACTCCTAATCCACCATATGTTCGTTGGAATTCAATGATCACCCAAGTTTCTTATAAATTTATGATAGTTTAGCAACCATATATTACAAGAAACATGGGATTTTAAGAATGCCAAAATCATTTTTCTTTTCTTCCAGAAATTGCTAAAAATATTTGGCCTCATTTTTTAAATAGACAATTTTGAAAAAAAGTATACAATGGTTAATCAAAATATGCTGTTTTTCAAATATATTTTGGTTAGGTTTTTTTCTGTTTCTTATCATTATTTACACTGAATTTAATATACTATTTTTCTATTTGCTTACATAGTATGGTATAATCTTCTGGACTCTTATCACTAGAGGTTTATAATAAAATGAATAAAATAAATTTGCCCTTTGTATTTTATGTCCATAACACTTTAAAAATACCTTTTAGAATTATAGTATTTTGGAAAAACTTAGTAAAAGTATGCAAAGACAGCTTATTATTTTAGCAACACATAATGGTAAATCAACTGATAATACTTGTCATATTAGTTTAACTTTTAATAATCACTATTTTATGTGGAAGATAAAGGTATCAGAATAATGAGTAAAAATTCATTCTCCATCCCCCAATGTAAAATACAAATTATTCAACTGAATTAGAAATCAATTTTACTTTACATCCCATATTTATTTTACAGAGCCAGGTACAGCCTTACCTGCATATTTACTGATAAGACAACGGTAATTTTTAACTCAGAATGGGACAGAACGATCCGATGTACTACTATGTTTCATATGGCTTTCCATAGTATCTTCAGTTTAGAGACAGGCCAAGAAAAGATTTAAGTGGATAAAATACAAAACCAATTAAAAATGCTGAAGGATTTTAGGGAAATGTGTATTTCTGCATTTTAATGCTATAAGATAAATAAATTAGAAATCAGTCCTCGATTTCTAATGTTTGAGTTTACTATCAAACATTTTATAGTAGCTAATTGGCCACCTGATGTTGTTTGTTTTTAGAGAAATTAAGAATAAACATCTTGGTCTTTAAAACATTTGGGAATAAATTATGTCAGTCTAGGATATTCTTTCTACCAATAGGTCAGTGACAATAATTATGTTAGCCTCAGGGCAAAGTTAAAGTTTTCCATTGATTCTAAAGGGATTTCCTTGGCATTAGCATCATGGTATTTCAGCAGAGACTCCTAACCTGAGAGACGTGGTTTCCAAAACACAAGTAAACCAAAGAGCATCAATTAATGATAAATGTTTGTTGAGATTCTGGGGTTAAATCAAATGACCATCACTAAAGTCAGCTAAGGATCACGTTGATTTTTTTACACACTTGAGATCTATAGTGGAGAAAAAAATCATATTAATCACTTAGTGGAGGAAGTGGAATTCAAACCAAAATGTGAAGGGAGATTTGGATTGTGGGAAAGGGACAAAAATGTGGTTACATTCTTCTCCTATAATCTCTTTGATGAATATGACCATCCTATTGATTCATCCTCTGAAACAACTCTAACATTGTATTTTTTAGCTTCACTTATGTATCATAAGAGAAATTTTTAACTAGTCTTCCATATCCATCCTTCTCCTACTATAGATATGCTCTTATGGACTGAAACTGTTTGGAACGCTCATTACTCTCCAAACCAAGTCTTTGTCCTTTATCTTAGTATTTCAAGGCTTCCAGGGACTGGGCTTATTTCCAATAGAACTTCATTTTTTACCATTAATCTTTAAGAATCTATCTCCAAAAACATACCCACCACTTCTCTATTCCTTGATGCACTAGATTTAAATCCTAACTCAGAATATTTTTCTTACAATCCACTTCTCATTTAAAAGGCCCTTGACCTCCCTAACTTATTCCTCTACACAAGTCCTATTTAATTTTTATATGAGGTCTGATTCCCTTCATGAAGATACCTTCAACTTTCTGATCTGAAAAATAATTAACTGCCTTTATCATACAAAGAGCTCTTAATCATACTTCACTTGTATAATCATTCATTTCATTTTCCTATGTATGAAAGGCTTATTTATTCTCAGCTGAATTTTCTTTTTGATGTTCCATACTTGCAAACCTCTCATTGTAGGTTCTCAAAAAATGTTTATTGAATTGGATGCAGAAATTTTGTTTAAATTACATTTAACATAGAGTGATTATAAAAAGACAAGTCACTGGGTCAGACATTGAGTAGAGAGAACCCCTCCGTAGAGGTGGAGTTGGGCAGGAAGTTGCATATACAGTATATGCAAAAACAAAAACAATCCTGCCATCATACAACTACCAATCCGGAGAGTAAATTACTTAAACAACTATATACTAGTATACAGCAGCTCAGACTGAGTTAAATATCAAAGAAGAACTGTACAGACAGTCCTCAGGTTACGTCAGACCCAATGTACAGCATTTCGTGGTTACATTGCCATCTCCCATTTATTTATAAAAAAAAAAAGTTCCATCATTTCGATGTATGTACATATGTGTTTATGTTTTTTATTATTTACTTACCACAAGTAAAGGTCAGGAATTGTTATCTTTCTTTTAAATTTTTTTTTACTGTTTCACTTCATTACTGCTGTGTATGTGCTCCATGTGAGTGATGTAGGTGATTATGTAGATGGGTTCCAACTTACAGTGAAAATCACGTTAAGTCACACTCAGACATAACCAGAGGACCTACTGTATACAGGGTATATAGGAACACAAAGAAGGACATAACTTAGGAGACCAGAATAAGACTTTGCAAAGAAATTAGATTCCCTATGATTCTTATTAATTTACTAGAGTCCCGGTGCACAAAAATCTGTGCATTTGGGGGGTCCCTCACCCCGGCCTGTGTCCTATCACAGCCTGGGACCCCTTTGGTGGATGACCATCTGCTGGCTTAGGCCCGCTCCCCGGGGGATTGGGCCTAAGCTGGCAGTCAGACATTCCTCTGGCGGCCCGGGAGCCCTCGGGGGATGTCCACTTGCCAGCAGGGAGCAAATCTAAGCTGCAGTTGGACATCCTTAGCGCTGCTGAGGAGGCAGGAGAGGCTCCCATCACCACCACAGTATTGGCAGCCATCAGCCTGGCTTGTGGCTGAGCAGAGCTCCCCCTATGGGAGCGCACTGACCACCAGGGGGCAGCTCCTGCATTAAGCATTTGCCCCTTGGTGGTCAGTGTGTGTCATAGTGACCATCATTCCCAGTTGTTCTGCTGTTAGGGTCAATTTGCATATTACTTTTATTATATAGGATAGAGGCCTGGTGCATGGGTGGGGACCGGCTGGTTTGCCTGAAGGGTGTCCTGGATCAGGGTGGGGCCCTTTTATTATATAGGATAGAGTCCTGGTGCATGGGTGGGGGCCAGCTGGTTTGCCCTGAAGGGTGTCCTGGATCAGGGTGGGGGTCCTGCTGGGGTGCCTGTCCAGCCTGGGTGAGTGGCTGGTGGCTGTTTGCAGGCTGGCCACAGCCCCCAGCCATCCAAGCTCCCAGTGGAGGCTGGCTGGAAGCAGGTATCTGGGATTTATTTATTTTCTATAATTGAAACTTTGTAGTCTTGAGCGAAGGTGAGGGCCGGCCAGGGCAGGTGGGAAGCTTTGCTTCCTCCATCGCCGGGGCAACCAAGCCTCCTGCTTGCTCCAGCTCCATGGCTGCCAGCCGCTGTCTTGGTTAAGTTAATTTGCATATAATCGCTCTGATTGGCTGGTGGGCGTGGCTTGGGGCATAGCAGAGGTGAGATCAATTTGCATGTTTCTATTTTATTAGATTAGATTAGTAGCCCAGTGCATGAAATTCGTGTACTGGTGGGGGGAGGGGCCCCTAGTCTGGCCTGCACCCTCTCCAATCTGAGACCCTTCAGGGAATGTCCGACTGCCTGTTTGTGCCCACACTTTTAACAGATAACAGCTCCGTTGTTGTTTCTTTCTTCTCATCCTTAAAACCATTGGAATTAGTAGGTATTCAAAGTGTGTATACATTTTGGGGGGACACCCTGTATATCTCTAGCCAGCAGTGAAAGAAACCAACAGCAGATTTGGAACCTCCAGACAGGGAACCTCGCTCACTCCCCACATGTCTCCCCACTTCACTTTCCACCTTCGTGGGCAGTGGGAGAATCAATGTTTTCTCTCATTAATTCAGAAAAGCATGTCCTGTCACCTGTTGCCCGGCAGGAGTGCGCTAGGCCCCAAGCAAGCGAGGCTCAGTCAGGGCAGCCTTCGCTCATGGGTGCTGGCACCCAAAGTGCACATTCCTCCTCTACAGTTGCCCCGACTATCCCACTGTTTCACTGAGAGGATGGAATTCCTCTCCGCCTCTGGGTTCTTGATCTTGAACGCTGACCAAAGGCACCTCAGCAAGGGCTGCCCGCGCCCACCAGGTGTGTCTGTCTGTACCTGCTCCACCTCAGCACCTGCATTAACCCCCCAGAGGTGATCTCGTCACTGCACTGGCCTCCGTGGGAACAGGGCATCACCACTCCGCCCTCTCACTGTCATCTCACAGGCTCCCACCCTCAGCACCCAGAACACCCAGACACTCTCCAAAGGACGTGAGCGCATCAGAGGGGATGTGTGCACATCCTGCGGGGGTATTAGGCATGCTGGGATTGATGGAAGTGCGGCGGAGAGGCGGGGGGAACCTGTGCACGCCTTGGTCTGCAACTGTTGCAGGTGGGCAACGGTGACAGTGTGGTGGGGGATGTTCACACGCAAGGTGGGGAGGAGAGGATGTGCACACCGGAGGCCTGTGGCTTTGCAGATCCGCAAACCCCCGTGGTGCGGCCAGGAGGACGTCAGTCTGGCTTGCCATGGTGGCTATCCCTGTGATCCTGCACCTTCTGGGCCAGGAGGCGGGACTTGTGCAGCTACTCCTCGGCACTGATGGCTTGAGGCGCTACTTCAGCTTGGCCTGCAGGCTCCACTTGGCATGCTCACGGCTGCCACCCCAGCTATGTGGGGAGTACAGCCCGCCCTCCGGCTTCCCGCCTCCCCTGTCCAGAGGCTCTCTGCGCGCTGCCCACAGGCCCGGAGCGGCCTGGGCAGGGCGGGAAGCCAGTGCGTGCTGCTCACCTGCCCGGAGTGACTGGGACTGGGTGGAAGCCAGGCGTCCTGCCCTGCCCAACCCTGGCCGCTCTGCCCCTGTGGGCACTGCTGCCCCGCCTCACCAGGTCCCCCGCTGGAAGGCCAGATGAGGGAGGGGCAGGTGCCCGATCGCCGCAGTCCCACCCACCAGCCCCAGGTCGGGTCGCACATGGGACGCCCGCCGCCCCTGGTCACAGATAGCAGGCCCGGATGGCGGCAGGGCAGGCGGTATGGTGCTGTCCCGCCGTGCCTTGCAAATTAGCCGCCATCTTTGTTGGTGGTTAATTTGCATATCGCACTGATTAGCCAATGGGGGCGTAGCGAAGGTACGGTCAATTACCATGTTTGTCTATTATTAGATTAGACTAGAGGCTCGATGCATGAAATTTGTGCACTCGGAGGCGGGGGGCGGGGGGGTGGATAACCTCAGCCTGGCCTGCACCCTCTCACAGTCTGGGAGTTCTTGGGGGATATCTGACTGATGGCTTAGGCCCATTCCCCAGGGGGACGGACTGATGGGGAAACGGCACCAACCGGCCCCTCACCTCAATCACCTCTCCGCCACGGCTGGTTGTCACTATCCCCCAATCGCTGTCCCCTCCCCCTGCCTGCTGGCACCCACCTTGGCTGGCCTGGCGCCGCCTGCTTGCCAGCCCCAACTCCCCACCAACCAGTTGTTCCACCTTTGGGTTGATTTGCATATTAGGCTTTTATTATATAGGAGGTCTCCTTTTTCCCCCACTGACCCCTTCTAGCCCACCACCACCCCCCACCTCAGGCTTTCACCACTTATTGTCTATGTCCATGGGTTATGCATATATGCATACAAGTTCTTTAGTTGATCACTTCCAACCACACACTGTCCCCTGCCTTTCCTCTGAGATTTGCATTCTGTTCTAAGCTTCGATGTCTCTGGATATATTTTGTTCATCAGTTTATTCTATACATTTGATTCCACATATGAGTGAGATCATGTGATACTTGTCTTTCTCTAACTGGCTTATTTCACTTACATAATTTTCAGGTCATTCATGCTGTTGCAAAAGCTAAGAGATCCTTCTTTTTTATAGCTGCATAGTATTCCATTATGTAAATGTACCACTGCTTTCTTATTCGTTCAATACTGATGGGCACTTGGGCTGTTCCAGATCTTAGCTATTGTGAAAAATGCTGCTATGAACATAGGGGTGCATATATTATTTCTTATTTGTTTATTTATTTATTATTGTTTAAAGTTACATATGTGTCCTTTTTCCCCCATTGACACCCCCCCAGCCACTCCCATCACCGAGGGCATGGCCCCACTGCCCCAGTGTCTGTGTCAATTGGTTATGCTAATATGCATGCATACAAGTTCTTTGGTTGATCTCTAACCCCCCCTCCTCCCCTGCACCTTGTCTCTGGATCTATTTTTCTTCATCAGTTTATGCTGATCATTATTATCCCACATCTGAGTGAGATCATGTGATATTTATCTTTCTCCAACTGGCTTATTTCACTTAGCATAATGCTCTCCAGTTCCGTTCATGCTATTGCAGATGGTAAAAGTTCCTTCTTTTTTATACCAGCATATTATTCCATTGTGTAGATGTACTACAGTTTTCTAATCCACTCATCCGCTCATGGGCACTTAGGCTGTTACCAAATCTTAGGTACTGTAAATTGTGCTGCTATAAACATAGGGGTGCATATGTCTTTTCTGATTGGTGTTTCTGGTTTCTTGGGATATAGTCCTAGAAGTGGTATTACTGGATCAAATGGGAGTTCAATTTTTAACTTTTTGAGGAAACTACATTCTATTTTCCACAGTGGCTGCACCAGTCTGCATTGGGTTCCTTTTTCTCCACATCACCAGCACTTGTAGTTTGTTGGTGATAGCCATTCTGACAGGTGTGAGATGGTACTGCATTGTTGTTTTGATTTGCATCTCTCAGATGATTAGTGACTTTGAACATGTTTTCATGTGTCTCTTGGCCTTCTGTATATCCTCTTTTAAAAAGTGTCTATTTTGGTCCTTTGCCCATTTTTTATTGGATTGTTTATCTTCCTTTTGTTAAGTTGTATGAGTTCTCTGTAAATTTTAGAGATTAAACCCTTATCTGACATAGCATTGGAAAATATGTTATCCCATGCAATGGGCTTTCTTGTTTTGTTGATGGTTTCTTTTGCTGTGAAGAAGCTTTTTATTTTGATGTAGTCCCATTTGTTTATTTGCTCCTTACTTTCCATTGCCCTGGGAGCTGTATCAGTAAAGATATAGCTACAACATATATCTGCTATTTTTCTGCCTATGGCTCTTCTAAGATTGTTCTGGTTTCCCATCTTACATTTAAGTCTTTTAACCATTTTGAGTTTGTTTTTGTGTATGGTGTAAGTTGGTGATCTCATTTCTTTTTTTGGCATGTATCTGACCAAATTTCCCAGCACCATTTATTGAAGAGACTGTCTTGACTACATTGTATGCTCTTGACTCCTTTGTCAAATATTAATTGAGCATAATTGCTTGGGTCTATTTCTGGCTTCTCTGTTCTGTTCCATTGGTCTATATATCTGTTCTTGTGCCGGTACCAGGCAGTTTTGAGAACAGTGGCTTTGGAATATAGCTTGATATCTGGTATTGTGATCCCTCCAACTTTGTTATTCTTTCTCCGGATTGCTGTGGCTATTCGGGGTCTTCTTTTTTAATTCCAGATGAATTTTTGGAGAGGTTGTTCTAGGTCTGTGAAATATGCTATTGGTATTTTAATGGGAATTGCATTAAATCTATAAATTGCTTTGAGTAGTATGGACATTTTAATGATGTTGATTCTACCAATCCATGAACATGGTATGTTCTTCCTTTTGTTTATGTCTTCCTCCATCTCTTTTTCCAATGTTCTATAGTTTTCCAAGTATAGGTCTTTTACCTCCTTAGTTAAGTTTATTCCTAGGTATCTTAATTTTTTTGATGCAATGGTAAATGGGATTGTTTTTTTAGTTTCTCTTTCTGTGAATTCATTATTGGTGTATAAAAAGCCATAGATTTCAGGGTGTTAATTTTTTATCCTGCTACATTGCCAAATTCATTTATTAAGTCTAGTAGTTTTTTGATGGACTCTTTTGGATTTCTATGTATAGTATCATGTCATCTGTGAATAAGGACAGTTTTACTTCTTCTTTTCCAATTTGGATGCCTTTTATTTCTTCATCTTGTCTGATCACTATGGCTAGCACTTCCAGTACTATATTGAACAGGAGTTGTGAAAGTGGGCATCCCTGTCTTGTTCCTGGAGAAATGGATTTAGTTTTTTCTCATTGAGTATGATGTTGGCTGTAGGTTTGTTGTATAAGGCTTTTATTATGTTGAGGTATGATCCTTCTATTCCCACCTTGCTGAGAGTTTTTATCAAGAAAGGCTGTTGGATTTTATCAAATGCTTTTTTTGCATCAATTGATATGATTATGTGATTTTTTTCTCTCAATTTTTTTATGTGATGTATCACACTTATTGATTTGTGAATATTGTACCATCCTTGCATCCCCAGAATAAATCCCACTTGGTCATGGTGTATGATCTTTGTAATGTAATGCTGGATCTAATTTGTTAGAATTTTGTTGAGGATTTTAGCATCTTTGTTCATCAAGAATATTGGCCTGTAGTTCTCTTTCTTTGTGGTGTCTTTATCTGGTTTTGGAATTAGGGTAATACTGGCTTCATAGAAAGAGCTTGGAAGTATGCCTTCCTCCTGAATTTTTTGGAATAGTCTGAGGAGGATAGATTTTAGTTCTTCTTTGAATGCTTGGTAGAACTCCCCTGTAAAGCTGCCCAGACCAGGGCTTTTGTTTGCTAGAAGATTTTTTATTACTGCTTCAATTTATTTGGTAGTTATCGGCCTATACAGGTTTTTTATTCTTCCTGATTGAGTTTTGGAAGCTTGTATTTTTCTAAGAATATGTCCATTTCCTCTAGGTTGTCCATTTTGTTGGAATAGAGTTGTTCATAGTATTTTTTCTTAATCCTTTGTATTTCTGTGGGGTCGGTTGTTACTTTACCTCTTTCATTTCTGGTTTTATTTATTTGGGTCCTCTCTCTTTGCTTCTTGGTGAGCCTGGCTAGAGGTTCATCAATTTTGTTTATCATTTCAAATAACCAGCTCTTGGTTTTATTGATCTTTTGTATTTTTTTTCTTTTTGGTCTCTATGTCATTTATCTCTGCTCTGATCTTTATTATTTCCTTCCTTCTGGTTACTATGGGCTTTTCTTGTTGCTCTCTTTCTTCTTTGATCTCTTTGGAAATCCAATCATTGTTTAATAGCATGCTATTCAGCCTCCAAGTGTTTGAATTTTTTTCATTGTCTTTATTGTAGTTGATTTCTAATTTTATGCCATTGTGATCTGAGAAGATGCTTGATATAATTTCTATCTTCTTGAATTTGAAGAGATTTTGCCTGTGTCCCAATATGTGGCCTATCTTTGAAAATGACCCAGGTGCACTTGAGAAGAATGTATATTCTGTGGCTTTGGGGTGAAATGTTCTGAAGATGTCAATTAATTCCATCTGAATCATTTAAGATTGATGTTTCTTTGCTGATTTTTTGTTTAGAGGATTTATCCAGTGGTGTCAATATGGTATTAAAGTCCCCTACTATGACTGTATTGCTGTCTATCTCTCCCTTGATATATTCCAGAAGTATTTTTATGTATTTGGGTGCTCCTATATTGGGTGCATATATGTTTACCAGAGTTATACCTTCTTGCTGAATTGTTCCTGTTAGTATTAAGAAGTGGCCTTCTGCCCTAACCGGTTTGGCTCAGTGGCCAGAGCATCGGCCTGAGGACTGAAAGGTCCCAGGTTCGATTTCAATCAAGGGCATGTACCTTGGTTGCGGGCACATCCCCAGTAGGGGGTGTGTAGGAAGCAGCTGATCGATGTTTCTCTCTCATCAATGTTTCTAACTCTCTATCCCTCTCCCTTCCTTTCTGTAAAAAAAAAAAAAAAAAAAATCAATAAAATATATATTTTTTAAAGTGGCCTTCTTTATCTCTTGTTATGGCCTTCACTTTGAGGTCTAATTTGTCAGATATTAGTATTGCTACCCCAGCTTTATTTTCATTTACATTTGCCTGAAAAATTTTTTTCCATTCCTTCACTTTCAGTCTGTGTGAGTCCTTTGTCCTGAGGTGGTTATCTGGTAGACAGCAGATATATGGGTCATGTTTTCTTATTCATTCAACTAGCCTATGTCTTTTGATTGGAGCATTTAATCAATTTACATTAAAAGTTATTATTGATAGGTACTAGTTTGTCATCATTTTTATTCTTTATGCCTGTGTTCCTTCTTCCCTTCCTATTTCTTCTTTTTACAGCAGTACCTTTAGGACTTCTTGCATTGCTGTTCTGGTTGTAATAAACTCCCTTAGCCCTTTTTTGTCTGTGAAGCTTCTGATTTCACCTTCAATTTTGAATGTTAGCCTTGATGGTATAGTATTCTTGGATTCAGTCCCTTGTTTTGCATCACTGTGTATATTTCATTGCATTCCCTCTGGCCTGATGAGTTTCTGTTGAGAAATCAGTTGATAGTCCAATGGGAAATCCCTTATAGGTAACTGTCTGTCTCTTTCTGGAAGCGTTTAAGCTTCTTACTTTGTTGTTGGTGTTTGCCAATTTAATTATGATGTGTCTTGGTGTTGGTTTTTTTGGGTTCATCTTATTTGGGACTCTGTAAGCTTCTTGGACTTGTGTGAGTTTTTTCTTCCCAATATCAGGGAAGTTTTCTGTCATTATTTCTTCAAAGAGGTTTTCTATTCCTCACTCAGTTTCCCCTCCTTCTGGAACCCCTATTATGTGGATATTGTTTTGTTTTGTGTTGTCCCAAAGCTCCCTTAGGCTCTCCTCCTGTTTTTTTAAATTTTGTTGTTGTTTTTTCCAGTTGCTGCTCTACTTGGATGTTTTTTCCTACCTTGTCTTCTAGCTCACTGATGCAGTCCTCAGCTTTTTCTAGTCTACTGTTGATGCTTTCTATTGTGTTCTTTATTGCAGCTATGTCATTCTTCATTTCTTCTTGGTTCTTCTTCATTTCCTCTTGGCTCTTACACAAGTTGTTGAATTTGTCTTCCATTCTTTTCAGCATCCTTATGACCATTGCTCTGAATTCTTTCTCTGACAAATTGCTTCCCTCCATTTTGTTTACTTCCTTTTCCAGTGATTCATCCTTTTCTTTCATATGGGGGCTGTTTCTTTGTCTTCCAATTTTCGTTCCTCTCAGGATGTCTGTTCATGTGGCTCACTCTCTACCACATTGATGTAAAGGCACAAAAGACAACTCAATAATACAACAATGTATTCAACACTAATGTATTCACAATACCAATAATCCAAAATAAAGGTGACCACCAGAGAAAAGAGAATTAGGGGAGAGAAAAGAGCACAAAAATGATATTGAGCAAAGGGAAAAATGTAAGAGAGAAAAGAAAAAGAAGAAGAAAGAAGGGGAAAGAAATATATGTATATGGGGAGAAAACGCCACAAAACCAACAACTATGCAAAACAAAAAAATGCAAACAACAAACACCCAGAAAAAAAGGAGGGAAACTGAATCTGAAGAGGCAGAGCTTATTTCCAGAAGGTAAGGTAAAGGAATTGAATGAATGGGGGAATGGCCACGATTCAGTATAGAGGAAGTAGAAAGAGAATGAGTGTATAAGAAGAAAAGTAAAAAACAAAGTACTCAACCAATAATAATAATAAAAAATAATTAAAAATAAATATTATTAAAATATATAAGAAAATTTATATTTATATAAAAAGTTCATATATATATATACTCATCTATTTTTGGAAAAAATATAGTAGAGAGCAGATAGGCCTGAGTTTGGTGAGTGAAACTAATTAAGCTTTAGAAAAAGAAGAGAACAAGCAAGAAGAGGAAAAACAAAAGCATAAAATAAAAAAAAACAAAAATAAAAACAAAAAAACAAACTAACAATCAAACCAACAACAACAACAAGAGAAAAAAATTGACTAGCGAAGAAAGAGAAAAGATAGGGGTGCATGGACTTGAAGCAGGGGAAAGGAAATTAGATGTATGAGTAAGCTAAAATAGACTACTATAATACTAATGCATCAATAAATCAGATAAAGAAGATCAATTTTAACAAGGAGTAAAAAGAAAGGAGAGAGAAAAACTAAAGCAGGAACAGGAGAAGTGAAACAGGATGAAAAAGGGAGAAGTGAGCAAGAATGGGTTGGCATAAAGGAAAAAATGAGATAGAGTAAAATAATGATAAAAAAATTAAAATAAAAGTAGAATGTAGAACACTAATCCAAAAAAGAAAAATAATAATAATAATAAAATAATAATAAATAAATAATAGAATAAAGAAAAGAGAAAAAAATTAGTTTCTTAAGTAAAAAATAAAAAAGTGAAGTTCGTTGCTTCAGCTTGGTTTTAATGTCCCATGGAGGCTGGTTTAAGACCCCTCTCTACTCTTCTGCCTGCCATGTCTCAGTTTCCTGTTAGGTAGTCAGCACTGTGTTGAAGTTCCCAACTATCCACTGCTCCTCTGTGTCAGATGCCATACCCTTGGCTTCAGGCAGGCGGGATCAATCTGCCCACTTTGTTTTTCTGCCTGCTTTCAGTCATATTTACACAAGCATCTATTTTTGACACGGCCTCTAAGTGGGAGTGTTTCTGTATTAGTTTCTGGTACCAAATGGCCCCTCTACCCAGTGCCCAGGGCTCCCTGGGGATATTTAGAACCTTTGTTTTCCTGCCGAGCTCAAGGCTGGGTGCCGCTGCGTTGCTAGGAGGGGTCTGTTCTTCAGGAGAAAAACGTCTGTTCAGGGTTGGAGAGATCAGACTGTCTCAGAGCTGGCCTCCTGATCATCTCTTCCTATTCCGCTCCCCAGCTTCCACAAAACCACCTTCCCCTGCACTGCAGACTCCGTGAGTTTTTATAATTGAGAGATCCTATGCACTGGGTTTAGAGAGTAAAAGCAAGGAAATTATAAAGACAGAGCAACCACGCCACTGCTCATCTCTCTCCCCCTGGCACTGAGCAGCCAGTGCAGAACTTCAGGCTGCCTTTCTGGGCACAGCCTGCCATGGCTGTGGGCTTAGATCTAGAGTCCCCTGCTGCCAGCAGCCCTGTGGACCGCCTTCCACAGTGGAGCGCTACACTGGATTTGGTGTAGCACAGTCTGCCTTTGAGACTCTAGTCCCGGCTGCAGGCGTTTCTCCTTCCAGCCCAGCCCAGATCCCCAATCCCACCTCTCTCCAGGTGACCTGTGACCTTTCCATCCATGGCTTGTCTCTCCAGCTGTGTTTAATTTGCTAATTCCGGGTAGATGTTATTTGATTCAGCTGTTTCTTCTATCTGCTCCATAAGAAGGCGCAGGACCCATCTGCCTATTCGGCCACCATTTTGTCTCTCCCTGGACAAACTTTTTAGGAGCCCATGGCCGGGGAGGCTGGGGTCTCAGTGTTTGTGCGTTTGCAGCTGAGGCAGCTGATCCCTGGGCGTAGTGGCTATAGGGTCCCAAGTGGTGTCCGAGGTCTCCCTGGGTGGAGGTGAGGCTGGGCTCCCAGTCACAGCCACTCTCCCCTTCCCATATATTCTTTCTGATTGGTGTTTCTGGATTCTTAGGATATATTCCCAGAAGTGGGATTGCTGGGTCAAATGGCAGTGCCATTTTCAATTTTTGGAGGGAACTCCATAAGGTTTTCCATAGTGGCTGCACCAGTCTGTATTCCCACCAGCAGTGTACTATGGATCCCTTTTCTCCACATCCTCACCAGCACTTGTTGTTTGTTGATTTATTGATGGTAGCCATTCTGGCAGGTATGAGATGGTACCTCACTGTAGTTTTAATTTGCATCTCCCTGATGATTAGTGATGTTGAGCATTTTTCATATGTCTGTTGGCCATCTGTATGTTCTCTTTGGAGAAATGTCTATTCAAATCCATTTCCCATTTTTTAATTGGATTGTTTGTTTCCTGGTGTTGAGTTGTATAAATTCTTTATATATTTTGTAAGTTAACCCCTTATCAGATGTATCGTTGGTGAATATGTTCTCCCATACAGTGGGTTCTCTTTTCATTTTGTTGGTGTGTGTTTTTATTTGTTTTGTTTTGTATTTTGCTGTGCAGAAGCTTTTTAGTTTAATATAGTCCCGTTTGTCTATTTTTTCCCTCCACTGAAGCCTTGGGTGACTGATTGCAAATGAAAATCCTCTACTCTTGTTAAAAAAAAAAAAAGGAGCTTTGTCTCTGACAAGCTCCAATTCTCCCTGGCAGGTAGACGCCCAGCCACTTTTCATGGCTGGGTGCTACTGGGCTGCTGTTCACTGTTCTGGTGCTGCAGCCTGGGAAGCCCGGTCTGGAGTACAGGCTTTACTCCTCTTAGGAAAAACCACCCCTGCAGCCAAAATATCCCTCCCTATCCTCAGCCTGCTGCCCATGGGAACTGGGCCAGCCTCTCTCAAGACCCTGCCCTTCCTACCAGTCCCAAGGTGGTTTCTGCCCTTTCTTGTTAAAAGTCTCCTCTTCAGCTAGTCTTCAGTTGGTAATTCAGGGTGAATGCTCCCAAATTTAGGTTTAATTACAGTTTGGCTCTGAGAGGAGCTGCAAGAAACATTCGCTTAGTCTGCTGCTATTTTGAAGCCTCCCTATGATTCTTGACGGATAAAGTAGATTTCAGTAAACAGAAAATATGTGGCAAGATATCATAGGCTGAAGAAACAGCATGATTAAAGGTAAAGGCATGGAAGCTTTAAAAGTAGGGAATATTTAAGGAATGGAGATTAAACCAGGTTAGCTAGAGCCTGGGAGATAGTAGGAATAGAAGGAGGAGTTTGGGTTGTACTGATTCTGCTTCTGCCCCTCCATTTCACTGACACTTCTCTCATCAACCTCACTACTCATATCCTAATCACCAAATCCAAAGCACATTTGACAATTATTATATTAATTAAATAACTATGTGATCTGGCACTCTCAACCTTCCTGGAAATGTGGCCACTGACCCTGCCCGCCATAGAGCACTTCCTACAGACTGCCTAGGCAGAGAGCCAAGCCAGCAGCTCTGTCTTACTGTTGAGCATGGCCTTTGGCCCCACATAACCAGGGAACCTGAATAGTGAGCCTGGATATTTTGGAGCCCATCCTACAGTACCACTCAGCCATGGAGTGCAGCCTACAACCCCACCTGGCAGCAAAGTCCAGCATGTAGTCTTGGCCTGCTGCTAAACATAGCCTGCAGCCTCACCTAGGCAAGGGGCCCAGTCAATAATCATGCCACATCATGGAGCATAGCCTGAAATACCAACTGGCCAAGAAATCTGAACATTGAGCCTTCCTGACCACACAGCACAACCTTAGTACTCATTTAACTCTCTGAAGTCCAGCCTTTGGACCCACATCAACACGGAGACCAGGCACGCACTATTCAGTTGAGGAGTACAGTCTCATGCCCCTACTGACCAGTAGTGATTATGGAGCATGGCCTACAGCCCTGACCAATCATAGAATCTAACTAGTGGTACTGCTATGCCAGGGAACACAGCTTGAGACTTTGCTTGCTTAGAGGCATTTGCATAGCCCAGCTAGTAGCTCTAACTGACTATGGAATATAGCCAGCAGCCATGCCTGACCAGGGAGCTCACCCAGTTGAACCACTTGATCACAGAACCCAGCTGCAGGCCACCCAACTACAGATACCAGCCAATAGCACCCCACCACCACCACCCCAAAGCATGGACAGTGGCCTCACCCAACTAGAGACCCCAATAACAAGCTCCACTTGTCCATGGGTATTACCAGTTGATCCATCCAGTATCCCAAGATGAGTTTACTGGGGATGGTCTTTCCCTTCACCAAAAGACCTATAAATTCTGTAAGAGAAGACCACTTACTTAAATACATAGATACAAATGCAAAGATACAAGGAATCGGGTAAACATGGCACACCAACAGAAATAATTTAAACTCCGGTAACTGAGGCTAAAGAAATGGAAATCTATAAGTCATGTGACAAATAATTCAGAATAATCTCTTAAAGTAGTTCAGTGAACTACAAGAATACACAGACAGAAAACTAAATGAAATTAGAAAAACAATTCATGAACAAAATGAGAAATTCAACAATGAAATAAAAACTATTAAAAAACAAATTTTAGAGCTGAAGAGTACAATGAGTGAAGAAATAAAGAATTTACTAGAGAGCATCAACAACAGACATGACTAAGCAGAAAAAAAATCCATGAACTAGAAAACAAATCATTTGAAATTATCTGGTTGGAGGAGCAAAAAGAAAAAGTGTGAAAAAGAATTAAGAAAGCCTAAAGGACTTAGGAAATACAATCACAGAAGGAAATACTCATTATAGAAGGGAGAGAAAAGTATAAAGTTTTCTATGCTGTTAAAGTTAAGTTGTTATCAGCTTAAAATAGGATGTATAACAAAAGACATTTTATGTAAGACCTGTGGAGACCACAAGGAAAAACCAGTAGTAGATATAAAAAAGATTATGATAATGGAGCCAAAGCATACCACCACAAAATGTCATCAAATCACAAAGAAGACAGCAAGAGAGTAAGCGTGGTACAAAGGATCTACAGTCATGGAACAATTAACAAAATGGCAATGATAATATCTTAACAGTAAATAGTTACTTTAAACATAAATTGATTAAATTCTTTAAACAAAAGACACGGAATGGCTTAATGAATGAAACATAAGATCCAATGATAGGCTGCCTGCAATAAGTGGAAAGTGAAGAGATAAAATATACTATTCCAAACAAATGGTAAACAAAATAAATCAGGGGCATTTATACTTACATCGGGTAAAGCAGAATTTAAGCTAAAAATGGTCACAAGAGACAATGAAGGTCATTATATAATGTTAAAGTGATCAGTTCATCAAGAACATGTAATAACTGTAAATGTTTATGCACCCAACATCACAGTACCTAAATATATAAAGCAAGTGCTAACAGACATAAATGGAGAAATAAACAGTACTACAATAATAGTTGGGACTTTAATACTTGACTCTCAACAATAGATAAATCATTCAGACAGAGAATCAATAAGAAAACAGGATTTGAACAATACTATAGCCTTAGTGGATCTACTAGACATATACAGATCATTCTATCCAACAGCAATAAATACACATTTTTCTCAAGTACACACAGATCACTTTGGGATAGATTGTATTTTAGGTCACAGAAAATGTCTCAACAAGTTCAAGAATATAGAAATTATATCAACTATCTTTTCTGACCTGAATGGTATTAAACTAGAAATCTAAGAGGAGGAAACCTGGAACATTTACAAATACATGGAAATTATGCAACATACCCCTGAACAATCAATAGATTAAAAAAGAAATTACAAGGGAAATTTAAAATATCTTAAGATGAATGAAAATGTAAACACAGAAAAGAACTTATGGGATTCAGAAAAGCAGTTCTAAGAGGAAAGTTTGTAGCAATAAATGTATATATCAAGTAAAAGAAATATCAAATAAACAACCTAACATTATAACTCAAGGAACTAGAAAAAGAACACACTTTTTTCTCTGCCCAATGTTACTAAAGACAATAATAAAAATTAGATCAGGAAATAAATGAAATAAAGGGAGACAATAGAAAAGATCAATGAACCTAAGAGCTGTTTGTTTGTTTAAATAATACATACAAAATTGACAAATCTTTAGCTAGACTAACCAAGAAAAAAAAGAGAGGACTCAAATAAACAAAATTAAAGATGGTATTTATAACTGACATTACAGAAATATAAATTATCATAAGAGGCTATGGTGAGCAGTTAGCAGCTTGCAAACTGGATAAGCAAGAACAAATGAATAAATTCCTAGAAACATGTAACTTATCTAAACTGAATCATGAAGAAATAGAAAATCTGAACAGAATCTCCTTACTATTCTATTAATATAGTAAGGAGATTAAACCAGTAATCAAGAACCTATCAACAAAGAAAAGCCCTGGACCAGATGATTTCATTGGTAAATTCTACTGGACAGTTAAAAAAGAACTAGGGTCGATCCTTCTCAAACTCTTCCAAGTAATCAAAGAGGAAGGAACACAATCAAACTTATAAAGGGCAACATTACCTTAATACCAAAATTACATAAGAAGACTACAAGAAAAAAAGTCAGTATACATGATGAATACAGATGCAAAAATACTCAGTAAAATGCTAGCAAACCAAATTCACTATCATGTGAAACAAATCATACACCATGACCAAGTGTGATTTATCTCTGGGATACAAGGATGATTCAACATACAGTCAAAAAATGTGACATGCCACATTAATAGATGGCCAATAGACATATGAAAAATGCTCAATGTCACTAATCATCAGGGAGATGCAAATTAAAACTACAGTGAGGTATCTCACACCTGCCAGAACAGCTACCATCAATAAATCAGCAAACAAGTGCTGATGAGGACGTGGAGAAAAAGGAACCCTCGTGCACTGCTGTGGGAATGCAGACTGGTGCAGCTACTATGGAAAACCGTATGGAGTTTCCTCCAAAAATTGAAAATGGAACTGCCATTTAACCCAGCAATCCCACTTCTTGGAATATATCCTAAGAATCCAGAAACACAAATCAGAAAGAATATATGCATCCCTATGTTCACAGCAGCATTATTTACCATAGCTAAGATCTGGAACAGCTCAAGTGCCCATCAGTAGTAAGTGGATAAGAAAGCAGTGGTACATTTATACCAACGGATACTATGCAGCAGTAAAAAAAGTAAGATCTCTTATCTTTTGCTTACAGTATGGATGGACCTGGAAATTATTATGCTAAGTGAAATAAGCCAGTTAGAGAAAGACAAATATCACATGATCTCACTTATATGTGGAATCTAATGAACAAAATAAACTGGCGAGCAAAGTAGAAACATAGACATGGAAGCAGGGAACAGACTGATGATCTCAGAGGGATGGTGGGGGGGGGGGGCGGGTAGGAAGAGATTAATCAAAAAGCTTGCATGCATATATGCATAGCCCATGAATACAGGCAATAGTTAGCTGAAGTCCTGGGGTGGGGTGGGACCCCAGTGCAGTGGGGCAAAGGGGAGAAAATCAGGGACATATGTAATACTCCCAACAATAAAATAAATTTAAAAAATAAAAATAGATATATCTAAAAAACAAAAACCAATAAAATACTTAGGAATAATTTTACAAAGAAGGTGAAAGATCTGTACATTAAAAACTATAGGATGCCGAAACTGGTTTGGCTCAGTAGATAGAGTGTCGGCCTGCAGACTGAAAGGTCCCAGGTTCGATTCCGGTCAAGGGCATGTACCTGGGTTGCGGGCACATCCCCAGTAGGAGATGTGCAGGAGGCAGCTGGTCGATGTTTCTCTCTCATCGATGTTTCTGACTCTCTATCTCTCTCTCCCTTCCTCTCTGTAAAAAATCAATAAAATATATTTTTAAAAAACACAAAACTATAGGACATTAATTATATAAATTGAAGAAGACACAAATACATGGAAAGATATCACATGTTCATAGGTTGAAAGAATTAATGTTAAAATATTTATACTATCTAAAGATATCTATATTCAATAAAATCCTTATCAAAATTCCAAGGGAATTTCTTTTATAGATATAGAAAAAAACAACCCAAAATGTATATGAAATCACAAAAGACCCCAAATAGCCAAGGCAATCTTGAGAAAGACCAAAGATGGAAACATTATTCTTTCTGATTTTAAATTATACTACAAAGTTATAGAGATCAAAATAGTATGCTAATGGCATAAAAACAGATACCTGATCAATAGAACAGATTCAAGAACCTAAAAATTAACTGCACTTACATGGTCAAAAAATATTTGACAATGGAGCCAAGTATATGTAAAGGGAAATAATGGTCTTTCAATAAATGATGTTGGGAAAACTGTATGTTCACACACAAAGGAATGAAATTATCTTACATCACTTGCAAAAATTAACTCAAAATGGATTAAAGACTTAAATGTGAGATCCAAAACCATAAAGATACAGTGAGTGATCCTGCCAAAGTGGAAGTGGTCATGGTAGGTACAAGCTGCATCTGAACACAGTCCCCTCTGTGGAGACAGAGCACAGAGGTGCAGCCATGCTTGTCTGGCAACCACCATTGCCAGGGCCTGGCCGCCTCCCTCATCCTCCCAGAGCTATGAGCTGCTCCAGAAGAAGCTGTAGCAGTGAGTGTCAGGTTGCAGACCACATTATCTGCAAACCTGAGAACTGGATTCACAGAAGCGTTTTTCCCCTGAGCAGTAGGAACACGGTGGAGATAGAGGTGAGGCCGCTGAGGTCTGGCAGTCATCATTACTGGGAGAACAAAGCCATAAAGGCACCAAGTGGCCTTTCCAGGTTCACTCTACTCCCACCCATCACGGCTAGGCTGCAGACAGAATTTGGTTACAGGCTACAGCACTGGGATTTCACAGACTTGAAACCCCACCACCCACCACATTTTGCTGCAGAGTTGGTGCCCTGAGACTGAGGTGATCTGGTCACAGAAGAGCCACCCACCTACCCAGGAAATACAGAACATTTTCCACCGCTCACCAAAGATCTGAGAAGCCAGAGCAGCTCAAGAGAAACTAAAACAACAAAAACTATGCTTCAGCGCCACCTATTGGTAAACAAAAGAAATACTTCTTAATTACCCTTATCAACCCACTACAGAAATGTCACTCATAGATGCTTAGAGAATACCATGAGTAACCAAAATATCAAGACAATTCAGAAAGAAAATTAAAAAATATCCAGAAAATAATGACATGGAAATATGTGATTTAAATGACAGAGAATTCAAGATTGCGGTTCTGAAAAACCTCAACAAGATACAAGAAAACACAGATAGGCAGTGTAATGATCTCAGAAAATAAAATCAATGAACAAAGCAAGTATTTTACCAAAGATATTAAAACTTTTTAAAAGAACCAAATAGAAATTCTGGAGATGAAGTCAATAAAAGAGATAAAGAATGAGCTAGCGAACTTAGAAAATAGAGCTGACCAGATGGAAGAAAGAATTTGTGATATCAATGATAGAAATTTAGAAATGACACAAATGGAAGGAGAGAGTTGAAAGTAAAAATAAAAGAAAGAACTCTAAAAGAACAATCTGACTCCATCAGAAAGAGTAATATAAGAATAGTGGGTATACCAGAAAGAGAAGAGAGAGAGAAAGGAGCAAAGAGCCTATTCAAACAAATCGTTGACAAAAACTTCCCAACCTATGGAGAGAGCTAGCTACTCAAATCCAAAAAGCAAACAGAATACTTAATTATCTCAATCCAAAAAGGCCTTCTGCAAGGCACATTATATTAAAATTGTGAAAAATTAATGACAAAGAAAGAATTCTCAAGGCAGCCAGGGAAAAGAAGACAGTAACCTATAATGGAAATCCCATTAGATTATTATTGGGTTTCTCATCAGAAACCCTAAACAGTAGGAGAGAGTGGAAACAAATATTCAAACTATTAAAAGAAAGAGATTACCAGTTCAAAATAATATATCCAACAAAGTTATCCTTTAGATGTTAAGGAGAAACAAATACTTTTTCAGATATACAGAAGCTTAGAGAATTTACCACCGTAAGACCTTCATTATAGGAAATATTCAAGGGGGTTATTCTACCTGAAGCAAAAGACAAAGGGATACAAAACTATGAGTAAGATTACTAACAGACCAACAGAAGCAGGATATTGCAACCCCTTTTCAGAATAGGGTATTATACATTTAAATATAACATACTAGTAAAGGTTAAAGGAGGTAAAAAACATTTTTTAAAAAGAGAAGAAGACAATAGCTATTGCAATTCTTAAATGAACTCAGCATTAATAGGGGTAATTTGTGAGAATAAAAACATAAAATGGGAGGGGTAAAGGTCTAAATTTGCAAAGGAAAATGGAGATAAGATGCATTCAGAAGAAAAAGGACTATTGTATACATAAAACTGTTTTTGCATAAACCTAATGGTAACAAGAGACAAAAGATGGACATTTTATAATAATAAAGAAGACATTACATCAGGAAGACATACATTTCTCAATATATATGCACCCAATCAGTGATCACCAAAATATATAAAGCAACTACTAATAGAACTAAAGGGAGAAACTAAGAAAAACACAATTATAGTACCCCATTGATAGCTATGGTTAAACAATTCAAGCAGAAAATTAATAAAAAATATCAGCCATAAATGAC
>NW_005871188.1:1874224-1891366 GCF_000147115.1 Myotis lucifugus
ACATTAACAAAATGAAAAGTAAAAACCACATGATCATATACATAGATTCAGAAAAAGCATTTGACAAAATACATCATTTATGATTAAAATACTCAATAAAATGGGTATAGAAGGATAGTACCTCAACATAATAAAGGCCATATATGATAAACCTTCAGCTAATATCATATTCTGTGGAGAAAAACTGAAAGCTTTCCCTCTAAGATCAGGAACAAGACAGGGATGTCCACTTCTACCACTATTATTCAGCATAGTACTGGAAGTCTTGGCCAGAGCAATTAAGCAAAAGAAAGAAATAAGAGGCATCCAAATTGGTAATAAAGAAGTAAAATTGTCACTTTTTGCACACATGATTCTTTACATAGAAAACCCTAGACTCCACTAAAAAACAATTAAAAAGAATAAACAACTAGAGTAAAGACGCAGGATACAAAAATTACAAATGTACAAGAATTAATTGCATTCTTGTCCAGGGGCGGGGAACCTTTTTTCTGCCGAGGGCCATTTGGATACTTATAACATCATTCAAGGGCCATACAAAATTACCAACTTAAAAATTAGCCTTTTATATTTGGTCAAACATTTCATTAACTCACCCCTAATTCCTTGGCAGAGCCAGACCAAATGATTTCACAAGCTTTATACGGCCCATGGGCCAGATGTTCTCCACCCCTGCACAATGAAATTTTTAAAAAGAAATGAAAAAATCAATTTCTTTTGCAATTGCAACAGGAAGAATAAAATAACTAGGAATAAACTTAACAAAGGATGTGAAAGACATATACTGAAAAGTACAAGACTTCATTACTATAAAAGAGATTGAAGAAAAAAAAAGTATTCTATTTGTATGGGTTGGAAGAATCAACATAGTTAAAATGAACATGTTACCCAAAGCAATATACAGCTGTAATGTACTGGCAGTTTAAAATAGCATTTAAATCCCAATGTCATTTTTTAAAGAAATAGAACAAAAAAAAATCAGATTTGTGTGGAACCACAAAAGACCCCAAACAGCTAAAGCAATACTGAGTATAAATAACGACTCCCTGACTTTGAATTATACTACAAAGAGGCAATAATCAAAACAGCATGGTATTGGCAGAAAAACAGACTATTGGAACACAATTGAGAGCCCAGAAATAAACCCACGTGTACCTGGGCAAATAATTTTCAACAAAGGAGCAAAAAATATATAATGGCAAAAAGAAATCCTCTTCAATAAAGTAATCCTGGGAAAACTGGAAAGCCACATGCAAAAGAATGAAACTAGACTGCTATTTGTATCCATATACAAAAAATAACTTGTTATAAGTTTTTGCCTCAAGAATGAGCAATTTTTATTTTAAACAATATATAACAGTAGTCCGCATCCTAGAAATGATTCGAGTTTGTAGTGATTTGCAAAAATTGCCCCAAGGCTCCACATCTTTGTTGTGTAACTTTGCAAGTGCCCTGCCACCCAGAGCAGGGTGCACTCCCCAGCCCTTGATGCTTAGACTCAATCATGTGATTTGTTTGATCAATGGAATATTAGCAGATATGATACAAGCAGAAACTTGAAATGAGTTTGTACATTAAAACTTGCTCTCTTACCGGGCTGGATAGGTCAGTGGTTTAGAGTGTCCTCCTGATATGCAAGGTTGTGGGTTGGGTTCCTGATCAGGGCACATACAACAATCAACCAATAAATGCATAAATAAGTGGGAAAAAATTAACTCAAAATGGATAAAAGACCTAGATATAAGACCTAAAACAATAAATTACATAGAAGAAAACATAGGTACTACACTTATGCACCTTGGTCTTACAGAATATTTTATGTGACCTCAAGGCAAGAAAAATAAAAGCAAAAATAAATGAGTAATTATATCAAACTAGAAAGCTTCTGCACCATGAAAGAAACTGTCAACAAAACAAAAAGGCAACCATCCAAATGGGAGAAGATATGTGCAAACACCTTTGATAAAGGGTTAATACCCAAAATATACAAAGAACCTATAAAACAACAACAAAAACCAGTGTAAATAAAAATGGGCAGAGGACCTGAACAGACATTTCTCTCAAGACATACAAATGTCCAAAAGATATATGAAAAGATGCTCAACTTCACTAGTTATTAAGGAAGTACAAATAAAAACTACAATGGGATACCACCTCACACCTGTCAGAATGGCTATTATCAACAAGATAAGTAATAACAAGTGTTGGAGAGGTTGTGGAGGAAAAAAAAATCCTTATTCTCTGCTGGTAGGAATGTAAACTGATACTGCCAGTAGGAAAAAAAGGATGGAAGTTTCTTAAAAAATTAAGAATTGATTTACCATATGACCTAGCAATCCCTCTTCTGGGTATCTACCTGAAAAATTTGAAAACATTTACTCACAAAGACATGTGTACCCCTATATTCACTGAAGCATTATTTATGGTGGCCAAGACATGGAACCAACCAAAGTGCCTTTTGATAGATGATTGTACAAAAATGTGTGCCATATATACAATGGAATACACCCAGTCATAAGAAAAGATGAAATATTGCAATTTGCAACAACATGGATGGATTTTAAGTATATCATGCTAAGCAAAATAAGTCAGATGGAAAAAATGAAGAACCATATGATTTCACTCATTTGTGGGATATAAAACTGGAAGCAACAAATGAACAAACAAGACAGACAAACAAACAAACAAAAACTCATAGACATAGACACAGACCAGAGGGAAAGCAGGGTGAGTGGGAGGTAGTAGAGGGTAAAGGGGTCAAATATATGGTGACAGAAGGAGATTTAATTTTGTGTAGTAAACACACAATATATATGGTAAACACAATATATATGGTAAAGACACAATGGTAAATACACAATATAGATGATGTATCATAGATTTGTACACTTGAAACCTTTATAATTTTATTAACTAGTGTCACCCCAATAAATGTAATCTATAATAATAAAAGCATAATACGCTAATTAGACTGGACAGCCGAACGAACTTCGGACATCCTTCCAGAAGACCTTCTGGACAAAGCCAGGGCTGCGATGCAATTTCATGCATCGGGCCTCTAGTTTAAAAATAAAAGGCTTCTACACAGCAAAAGAAACAATCAACAAAATGAAAGGCAACCTATGGAATGAGAGAAAATATTTGCAAACCATATATCTCATAAGCTATTATATAAACTATATAAGGAATTCATATCCCTCAATAGCAAAACAACAAATAATTCCATTAGAAATTGGGCAAAGGCCTTGAATACTTTTTTCAAAAAAAATATGAAAATGACCAATAAGTACATGAAAAAGTGTTCATATCACAAGACTTCAGTTTTACCAGGAATATTTTGGCTAACATTTGCCAGTCTCTTTCTGGGTGCCAGGTTCTGTGTTAAATATTTTACAATGATTACTCTTATAAATCTTCACAACAAATCTCTGCAGTCAATTTTAATTCTCACCCCTTTCTTGATTTATAAATAAGAAAACAGAGGCACAGAGAGTTTGTGATTTAATCAGAATTATATGGCTAATAAATGGTACAGCATGACTTCAAAACTGAAGGGTCTACACCTAGAGTTTATACACATCACCACTCTACTGTATTTCACCAACATTAATAATTTAGGATATTACTGCTACTGGATCGGGCCAATTCCCATTTATTATGATGATTACTCCAGAAAGGTTTGGAGGGAAATTGGAGGCATTAATAAACGCCTGAAGCAGATTTCAGTTAATGCAATCTGTGGCCAGATTTAAATTCAAATTAGAAAAAGGCTATTCCTTTGTAGTACCTAGGATTCCGGACTATCAAATCTTGATAGGACTATCAGGAAGGTTAGGGGTGAAATATGGAATTAGATATTTGAAGGAAAAGAATAAGTACTAATGAATCAGAATTAACAGAGAGAAGGGCTATAAGAAATTTCAGAGATCAGCCTTTACCACTTGCATCTTGCTCTAATGAGTCAACCTCAGCTTGATAGTGGCTGAGGGATAGGAGACTATGCAGTCAGCTTGGCTTAGGGCCAGAGAAGAGAAAAACAATCTGCCCTTTATGCAAGGTTACTTTTGGATTTTATCAATATTATGTAAACACTATTCTCATTTGATGACAGCCATATTATCCTTCCTAAGAAATCCCTATGGATTCTCTAATAATGTCCACTGAGCATTGCACATGAATAATGATACATATTTATAATTACAGAAGTTTTCCTATTCACAATCTTCAAGCATCAAACTTTTAATAAAGTCTCTAGGGAAGACTCTCAGATTCATTATTATATTATCAACAGAGAATGTTAATTGTCTATGTATGCCCTCAGTTAAAAAGTGAGAGTATTAGCAGAGTACTGTCCTCAATGATTCTCAAGCGATGGATTTTTTTTCAAAGACTAATGATAGTCTCAGAAAGGAAATATTTTTATTATTTCTGTTCTGATAAATCATTGAGGTAACCTCTCCCCTTGGTTTTATAATAAAATGAGAGAAGTGTCTGTGAGTCTTATGTATCAGATTTGTTGAAGCCACTGATTTATATTTATAATACATGAAAAATCAGTTATAAATATTGGAGACTAGCTTGGCAGTAAACTTTGAGATAATGAATAGAGGGGAAGGAAATCCAGTTTCTTTTGGAAAGCCTTATAACCATCCATTTAAAAAAAATGCCATCCATTTTTCATGGTGTATTGGTAAATTGTAATGGGTATAAAGCATTATGGAGTGACTTCCACATCTCTTTTCTTCCCTTTTAAAGCCTTTCTTCTTCCCTTTCCAATCTAGTAGAGCAAGAGCAGGGTGAACTTTTTGGACACCTTTCACAATCCAATATGAAGTCACTGTCAACCATGACAGTTATGTCAAGTGCTATGTCAAGACTGACGTAGTGGGGTGTCACAGGAGTGCCCTTAGAGGGGCCTGAAACACCCAAAACAAGTCTGGACACTTGGATAAGAGCTCTACCTGGACACCAAAATGAGTGGGTCATCCACCCCTCTGGGCTATAAGAACTCAGAGTTCCCACCATCCAATGCTCGAGCTTGGCTATATCATGGGTCACACTCCGAGCCCTGCCAGACTTCCACTCCACTGGACACCTGCCATTACTTTAGCCACCTGGCTTGAGACCAATACCCACCTCTCCACACCTGCAGACACTACCAGTGAACAGGAATTTGTGCCTCATATTTGCTCTGCTCGCTTCTCTCTTTTTTTTTTTTAATGTATTTTATTGATTTTTCACAGAGAGGAAGGGAGAGGGATAGAGAGTTAGAAACATCGATGAGAGAGAAACATCCATCAGCTGCCTCCTGCACACCCCCGACTGGGGATGCGCCCGCAACCAAGGCACATGCCTTTGGCCGGAATCGAACCCGGGACCCTTCAGCCCGCAGGGCGACGCTCTATCCACTGAGCCAAACCGGTCAGGGCTCTGCTCGCTTCTCTTGCATGAGCTCCCCCTCTCTGTGTGTAACCTACTTGTGACTCTATTGGCTTATTGGGGAGGTCTTCGCTAAGAAACCTGCTGCTGCAGTCTTTTCACAGCAAGGGTTCAGGAATCTGGAGAAGGGCTACCCATTAATGTAGAGAGACTAGACAAGAAATATAAATTTGGAAGGCATTTGGGGGAACCAGGCAGAGGCTTCACCCTCTAGTGGGGTGGCTCCTCGAATCTCCGGACCCATGGCTTTTTATTTACTGGAAAACACATTGGCCCTTTAGGAATGCAAACAGGCATATCAAAGGTAAAGTTTGGTAAACAGGAAAAGATTATCAGTTTAGGGAAAATGCCTACAGTTGTTTGGCAGCAGGTAATAATATGCAGATTTTCAGCCCTGCTGAAAATGCCCATCAAGCCTTCTGATGAACTTCTCTCATTTATTATGCTAACTACTGTTCTTAGCCTCCAACAACCTGCCATTGTGGGAAGACACAAACATGTGTGAGTGACTCTTTTCAGGGATGCTCCCTTCCTCATGGCACAATCTCTAGCTCTAACTCTGTTCTGACCTAAATATTTCTCTTCTTTCCTCCATCTTCTCTATCGCTTTCCTTCACCATTTCCTTAGTTGCTTTTCTCAGAGCTCCTACCCTGGGGCAACCTAGCTCTCGCCCTTTCACAGGTGTGGGAGGGGAGCTAGGATGTGTCTACCTTCAATCCTGTTGTTCTGCACACCTCTTTTCATCTTTATATGGAGGTCCATGCTGGGTTTTTTGTTTGTTTGTTTTCAAGGACAGAGCCTGCTGCTCTGGATTTGTCTTGGACCACATCAGTTCATTTCCAACGGGAGGCTGATCTAATTTAAGTGAGAGGAATAGGAAATACATTTATTTTTGAAACTTAAACAAACAAACAAAAAACACACAGGCCCAAAACTGTGTCACTTATGCTGAAAGCCCATGATCCCAAATCAGGTTTAATATCTGATTTAATTGCAGTGCCAACCTCTCTCAGAAACATAATCTTAATAAGCTAGTCTGGACTTTTTAAGCCAAACACCAATAAGGTAATCTATCACATGGGCTCTCTCCCCCTCCACCCCCCCTCCTCCCCGCCTTAGAAAGAAGCAATCTGCATGATAAAAAAAATTTCCTTCTCTTTCCCCAAAGAAAAGGCATCCTGGCCCCAAAATAATCCTTTCTTTTCTTTCTCTAATAGCTCTCTTGCCCCACCTTGCTTCCTATAAAAAACTTTCCTGTGATGACCTCTGCCTTCCCTTAAAGGAAGGTGACCTTGCCTGAAATAATCCACTCTTTTAACTTCTTAGTGCCACCCTCTTTCTGCCTGTGAAAACATTCCATTTTGTACACCCTCAGAATACCCTACTAGTTGCTAGATGGGATACTGCCCACTTTAAGAATCCCTTAACTAAAGCTAATTAGATCTTCAGATTTACTCAATTTGTTAGTGGCGAGAATGGCATCAGGTATTAGACTGGTGGAATCAGACTGGACCTTTGTTCAGCAACCTCCATACTTGAGTTCTGGCTAAGAAAGAATTCAGATCCAAGACTCAAACTATAAGCAGAAGTTTACTTAGAAAGTCACAGAGGTAGAAGTGAGCCACAGAAGAAATGGGTTCAGAAAAGAAGTTACAGAGGCAAAACAAGGGCCTTTGGAGGTTAGGGAAAAGAAAGGTAAAGGTAACATACCTTGGGGGAAGAGGAGGAGGAGCAGAAAGTGGGAATATGCTCCTGAGAGGGAGAGTGTTGGATTCTCATCCTAAGGGCTTTTAGGGAGAAGGTTTTACAGGAGGCCCCAGGGGAGGATCTCAATAGAATATTCATCAGTTTTCCAGGTGTGTCCTTTCAGGGTCATGGTCTCCACTAATTGGTAGGTACCAGGGCAGGGGGTAATTAGTCAATGCATCTGGTCCTGAGGTCAGCGGTGGTGTCATTTGTCTGGTATTTCTGCTTTTCTGGGCCTGGAGCTGAAACACAACTGAGGCCTAGAAGTTATCCTAAGGGGTTAATGCTTAAGGGAGTGGTCTTGCAAGGACCCACATGGGAGTCACATGAGGCTACTCTTCGGCCCCTTGCTTCTCCTCTAAGGGGGTCTATCACATGACTGTGACATGCCAGGAGAGGAAAGGTCAGGGGAGGGACCAAACTGCATGACCAGTGATATGCTAGGGGAGGAAATGTTACCATAGGCATGAGTGTGTGTTTTCCCAGTTTTATCCATTGCTAGGCACCCCGGGATTTCTGTCCTGATAACCTTCTGTACCTGGACTGTTGTCCTTGCTCTGCTCATGTCTGTCTAACTCCCTACCACCGACTGAATTTTGTGTTGTTGTTTTTTAAAAGAACAAAGTTCTGTAGCAAGAGAAATGGAAACTAGTTCTTCAATTATAAACTGGCAAATTCTCATATTGTATCTCCAAGGACTACTTGACTCTCCATGCAAATATCTAATCAGCATCTCAATTTTATTATGGCCGAACCTGAACTTCTCTACTACTATCAAGCCCCAATTCCATTTCTCCTTTGCCCTTCCCATTTTAGAAAATGGTGACTCAATTTTTCTAGTTATTCAGGCAATAATATGATCAGTCATCAAATAAATGTCAGCACTATTATAAAAATGTATTCAAAATCCAACCACTTTTATCATTCTGGTACAAACCCACCATTTCTTACCCATTAATGCAAAAGTTATCTAGCAAATGTCCCCGTTTCCACACATGCACCCCACAGTATTGTCTCAACAGAGCAGCCAGAATTATAAGTCAAGTAATGTCACTCTGCTCAAAACTGCAATCTATCCTCACATCGATTAAAGTGGAAGTCTTTAATATGATTTATAAGGTTCTACCTATTTTTTTCAGAGATACTTGGTGTTTTTTCTAATTGTTGTAGTTGTTTTTTAATGTATTTTGTTCACTTGTTTTTTGTCAGATTTACTTTTGCAAATATTCTCTCCTGGTTTGTAGCTTATGTATTCATTTTCTTAATGGTGTTTTTTGATGGTCTAATTTATTATCTTTTAAGTGGTATTGCTATGTCCTGCCTAACCAATTTTGCCTACCCACAATTCTTTAAGATAGTCATCCATTTTCTTTCTTTTTATTTTTAAAATATTTTATTAATTTCAGAGAGGAAGGGAGAGAGAGAGATAGAAACATCAATGATGAGAGAGAATCATTGATCAGCTGCCTCCTGCAGGCCCCCTTACTGGGGATCAAGCCCCAACCTGGACATGTGCCCTTGCCCAGAATCAAATCTGGGATCCTTCAGTCCACAGGCCAACTCTCCATCCACTGAGCCAAATCGGCTAGGGCAGTCATTTATTTTCTTCTAGAAGCTTTATGATTTTAGCTTTTACATCTAAGCCTATGATTAATCTTGAATAATTATTGTGTATAACAAGAGATAATAGTCAAGATTACTTTTTTCCGCCCTAACCGGTTTGGCTCAGTGGATAGAGCATTGGCCTGTGGACTGAAGGGTCCCAGGTTCGATTCCGGTCAAGGGCATGTACCTTGGTTGTGGGCACATCCCCAGTGGGAGGTGTGCAGGAGGCAGCTGATTGATGTTTCTCTCTCATCAATGTTTCTAGCTCTCTGTCCCTCTCCCTTCCTCTCTGTAAAAAATCAATAATATATATATATTTTTTAAAAGATTATTTTTTCCATGTTGGTATATAGTTTTTTAAGCATAATGTGTTGAGAAGACTTTCCTTTCTCCATTGAAATGCTTTCAAATATTTGTTGAAAATCAATTTCTTCATTTCTGTGAGCCTATTTCTGGGCTCTACTATTCCATAGATCTATTGGTTTACCAATTCCCATATCATCACAGATCTATTTTTTTAACCTTATTCACACATCACAATGCACTGGTATTAAAGTAGTATGTCCTCCAATATTTTTGTTTTTCAAAATTGCTTTGGATATTCTATTTCTATTGCATTTTTATTTAAATTTTAAAATTTTGTTAATTTCTACATGGAATCATATTTTGACTAGAGGCCCAGTGCATGAAAATTCATGTACATGAAGGGGGGCGTCCCTCAGCCTGGCCTGCCCCCTCTCACAGTCCGGGAGCCTTCAGAGGTTGGAGGCGACCAGGCAATCAGGGGAAGGCAACACCCCCATCACACCTCTGCTGCTGCCACTGCTGACTTGGCACAAGACTTGGCCAACCCTGGTTACCTGAGCCTCGGGCAGCCCTGGGCGGCTGGGCAGCCGACATCTGAGGCTTGCCTGCACCTCGGGCCGGCCCTGGGTGGCTGGGGGACTGAGGGCGGGTCCAGCTGCACCGTGCGCCTGCCACCACCCTGGCTGGGCTGAAAGGACTGTGGTACTCCAGCGGGGCTGAGGGGACTGGGTACCACCATCTTGTGGCTATGGGTGCCACCATCTTTGTGATTGCATGATGGTCAATTTGCATATTCTCTTTTTATTGGATAGGATTGGAATTGCATTGACTCTAAAAATAAATTTGGGAAGAATTAAATTCTAATGTCATTGACTGTTTCAATATATGAACATGGTATATAATTTTTCCTCCATTTACTTTGCCCCTCTTTAAATTTTTAAGGTGAAAGCTGAGATCATTGATTTTAGACCTATCTTCTTTCTTAATATAAGCATTTAAAACTATATCTTTTCCTGCTAGCACTGATTTAATGGCATGAAACAAATTTTGACATATTGTATTTTAATTCTTGTTTAATTCACATTTTCTTCTAGTTTTCCTTGTTAATTCTTTCATGCATGGATTATTTAGAAGTGCTTTTGTATTTACAAATATTTGTAATTTTTAATTTGCCTAGATATCTAATTATTGATTTCTAATTTCATTTTATTGTGGTATAAAATATATCCTGTATAATTTTATCTCTTAAATTTATGGAGACATATAAAATGATCCAGCATATGATTATCTCAATGAACTCATGTGCACTTGAAAAGAATATAGTTTCTGCAGATATTAATTGTGTTGTTCTATTAATATCAGTTATATCTTGAGTGTGTCAGGGAAATTGTGTGTCTGGAACATGGATGAGTGTCTAGGGAAAAGAAGTTTGAATTGTTATAAAATGAATTGAATGCCATGGGAAAGATCTTGAACTTCATTTCTCAGGCAATAGGTATGCCCTGAAAACTTTTGTGAGTGGCATCATAAGATATTTAAATCCTATATAATAAAAGCCTAATATGCTAAGTGTCCAGTCAACTGGTCAGCCATTCAACCAATCAAAGTGTAATATGCTAATGTATGCTAAGGCTGCTCAATTGCTCACTATGACGTGCACTGACCACCAGGGGCAGACGCTCCGACTGGTAGGTTAACTTGCTGCCAGGGTCCGGCTGATCAGGACTGAGTAAGATGGTTGGACATGCTCTGGAGTCCTCCAGCAGTCCCTCCCCAGCTGGCCAACCTCCTATGTCTCTCCCCAGCTCAATTATGCACCGGTGGGGTCCTTCAGCCTTGCCTGCGCCCTCTCACAACTCAGGACCACTCAGGGGGGTTTTGGAGAGCTGGTTTTCGTCCAATCCCGCAGGCCAGCCTCAGGGACCCCACTGGTGCATGAATTCATGCACTGGGCCGCTAGTATTAAAATAAAACTATTCTAAAATTTAATATTTTGTACAAAGTGTAGAAAATATGCTGCAGGGAGAGGAAACTAGAGTCAGAGACTAATTAGAAAGCTGTTATGATTGTCCAGTAGTTTCCAAACCAGAGTACACATTATAATTATCTGGAGAAGTTTTTGTACAAAATATAGATTGTGAGGTATTACTGTTGCTATCAATTAATTGAGTAAGCAATGAAGTCCTGTAATCTGCATCTTTAAAATGCCCTTCAGGCCCTGGCTGGTGCGGCTTAGTTGATTGGACATCGTCCTATGCACTGAAAGATTGTTGGTTTGATTCCCAATCAGGGCACATGCACAGGTTTCAGCTTGATCCTTCATAGGGGGCAAGCAGGAGGCAGCTGATCAATGTTCCCCTCTCACATCAATGTTTCTCTTTCTTTCTCCCTCTCCCTTCCTCTCTCTCTAAAAGTTAATAAAAAATATAAAAAAATAATAAAATAAAAATGCCCTTCAGTTGATTCAAATGCATGTAACGTTCATAGTCCATGTATATGCTATTGGAATAATCAAGGAGGACAAAGAAATCCATCAAAATAAATCAGAATGTAGACTCACTAGGACTCAGTGACATATTAGATGCAAAGGGGTTAGTCAGTGAAGGCGAAAAGAGACACTTATAAGTAGATGGGTAGATGGGTTAGGTTGGGCAGTTTATGAAGAGAGCATCCTCTGAACATCCAGGTGAGATATGCTTAGTAGTATGAGTCTACTAAAGCTAACTAGAAACAATAGCTGGTGAACCATTGGGGTAACTGAAGACATACTTATGGATGACCTATCCATTGGAGAGTATTCATAAGGTAAAAAGAAGAGGAGTATGGAAAGAAACGTGAATTATATTAAAGAGATTATAGGTGGATACACGTCATTTTTAGATTGCTAACAACTGATCCCCATTTTTTATTTTTTTTAAAATATTTTTATTTATTTCAGAGAGGAAAGGAGAGGGAGAGAGAGAGATGGAAACATCAATGATGACAGAGGATTGATTGGCTGCCTCCTGCATAGGTATGTGCCCTGACCGGGAATCAAACTGCAACCTCCTGCTCCATAGGTCAATGCTCAACCACTGAGCCACACTGGCCAGGCTGATCCCCATTTTTAACCAGTTAGTCTTGATGTCAGGCAAAGGCAACCCTTCACTTTCTAGTTCCCCTTTTACCTAGAATGAAGTGACTTGATCTAGGTTGGTACAGTCATACTCACCTACACCGGATTTAAAATATGGAGGGGAAAGCAAAAGAGACAGAGGAAAAAGAGAATTTTGGTTTAAAGTCAACCAAGGCAGCACTCTCAAGACCCCAGCAAATGCATCCTACATCCACATCCATGTCATTCTCTGTGAGCTGTGAGTTCCCAAGTTCAGCAGTAGTGACAGCAAGCAGCTCATGTTGAGCTAGTGCAGGGATTTGATTTTGGCTGTTGACTAACTGTATTGCTTCCTTCTGTTCCTTCTCATTTTTCAGTTTATTCCTCCAATTTCCTAGAATTTCTATGTTTGAGCCAATTCCCATTCAACTAACTGATTTTCTGTTGCAACCAAGTGCTCTGACTCCAACCAAAGAGAGATAAAGGAGAGAAAAGAATACTGAACATAGTGGTCAGAAAAGCAGTGGGTAATGAGAGCTGAGTGTTGTGGACATAAAGAGAGATAAGATACTCCAGAACATAATGGAGTATAGTACCAGTTGCTAAAATGAGTGCTCTGGTAGAAAAGGACTGAACAGAGGTCAGTTAGTGTGGGAAATAAGAACTTGTTAGTGTCTTTAGTGGAGTAGTTTCCATTTCATGGTAGAGTTGAGGCCAGAGAATAATGAGAAGTGAATGGAAACATGATGTACAATATGCGAGGAATGTATTTGAATACTCCAAGTAATGTGGAGATCAGTTGACATTTATCTATCACCCACAGAAAAAAGTAATTTTTTTTCCCTGTAGAGAGTTTTAATAAAAGTTTTTCAAAGAGAGGAGAGGAGAGGACGACATTAAAAAGAGAAAGAAGACAGGAAAAGTGAAAAGGAAAAATTTGGGTAGGTGGGAACAAACAGGTGAGAGGAAGATAAATAGAAAATAAGATGAGAATAAGAGAGACATGGATGGATAAATGTAGGAAAGATAAGCCAATGAAGAGAGACACAGGAAGTATCAGAGAAAGGCTGAATAGGAAACAAAGGGAAAGGTTTAGAGGTTGCAGATAAATGTTTTTGTTGACCTGTTTTGTTTATTTTATTAAAAGTTGTCTACACTGGAAATCATTTCTTTTGTTTTAATTCAAAATTCAAGGCTTATTTCCCTACCAAATTTTTATATGAAAGAGATTTTTATTTTAAAGTTTACTTTAAAAAATTTGTATTGTTCTTACATATACTAGCACTACATTAAAGTTCTTTACAATTTTAATAGTTGCTTTATCTTTGTCATTATAAATCCTGTTGGCTTTTCTTCAGAGTGCTTTTTGCTCCACCAGTTTATTTTTAGTACAATAAAATTGATCCAAAGACTGCAACCTATTTCAGGCAATATAAATAACCAGTGTTAAAAATTACTTGATAAATGTATTTTTACTTGGAATGGGCTTCCTGCCATGCAATCCAAAATCACTAAACAATTGAAAATTCTCAAATTCAATTTGTGTGTGGGTACTTATTAACTCATAAAGCTGAAAAAATCAGTGGGGGGACATTTTCTTCATCTTTACTGTTATCCTATATAATAAAGAGGTAATATGCAAATTGACCATCACTCCAACACACAAGATGGCCGCCCCCATGTGGACACAAGATGGTTGGCAAGGGAGGGCAGTTAGGGGTGACGAGGCAAGCAGGGGAGGGCAGTTGGGAGCGACCAGGCCTGCAGCGGAGGGCAGTTAGGGGTGACCAGGCAAGCAGGGGAGGGCAGTTGGGGGTGATTGGGCCAGCAGGGGAGCAATTAGGCATTGATCAGGCTGGCAGGGGAGTGAATAGGAGGTGATCAGGCTGGCAGGCAGAAGCGGTTAGGCGCAATCAGGCAGGCAGGCAGGTGAGTGGTTGAGAGCCAGCAGTCCTGGATTGTGAGAGGGATGTCTGACTGCTATCCGGCCTAAACGGGCAGTCTGACATCCCTCGAGGGGTCCCAGATTGGAGAGGGTGCAGGCTGGGCTGCGGGACACACACACACCCTGCACGAATTTTGTGCACCAGGCCTCTAGTATACAGATAAATCACTAATTGTTTTACATTTTCCATCTGACTTATTTGGCATCTTGTCAACCAAATCTAAAATATTACATATTATACCATTTTAACTTTTTATATAAAATAATGTTATAGTGTTCATTTCTCTCTTACCCATATCTTATAAGAAATTATGAAGATTTTCAAAGTTAGGCTTTCTAAAGTAGAAAAATGCAATAGCACTAGAATGACAGTTAAATGGGTAGTAATTCTACAGACTGATTCAATTTGCAAGTTTCATTTTCCAAACTCAAGAAAATTTTATATAAAAGTTGTGTTGAAAACCAGAGTCAATCAATCGTAGAAATGTGGGCTATTTCCAGAAGAGAAAGGAGTGCAAAACTGAAATTCCCCTAACAGCACTCAAGGATTCCCTTTAGGACAAAACTAAGCTATTCTTCTGAGCATTGCAAATTTTAACATGTATAAGTCCTTGTTCCACCAGGCATTACAGACTCTAAAAGTATAAACATCAAGTCATTGAAGACAGTTGCAGTTTTAAAAATTGAAATTACACTTTTGCTGGGGTCTTACTGCATCTACTAGGGTTCAAGAATCTGGAGAAAGGGTTAATAAAGAGACTAGACATGAAATATAAATTTGGGAGGCATTTTGGGGGAGCCAGGGGAGGCTTAGCTTTAGTAACTAAGCTCTCTGAATCTCCACATCCAGGGCTTTTAATCCCCACATTTTGCCCTATAGCAAAGCAGATATACATATCAAAGGTAAGGTTTGGTAAACAAAGGATTATCAGGTTGGGGGAAATGCCTACAGCTATTCAGCAGCAAGTAACAACATGCAGATTTCTAGCCCTGCTGAAGCCCCAAGTTCCATCAACCTTTTGATGGACTTCTTGCATTTATGGCCTGCTGGAATTAGCCTCCAGCACACTTTATACCACTATTTCCCACCACATTTAACACTTCTGACATGTTTATGCAAACTTCAGTTTATCATAAATTTTGATGTGTTGAGTGATTAGTATGGTCTTGTCTAAGCTAATCATACATGATTTTAATGAGGCCAACTTTCTAGATTCCCTTAGGAGCCAACCCCAAGTAAAGTTGTTGCTCTTATGCAAATTGCCATTCACATTTCAAACCTATATCTAATTCCCTGTAGGAAGCTGAAAACTGATGAGAAATCTTACTAGGCAAGATGGTCAGTGGGAGAAGCAAAAACAAACAAAACAAAACAAAGGACCATAGTAGGAGATAGCCTAAGTCTTTGCTTCTTAGACTTTAATGCCTGTCTTTAGACTTTAATCACTTGGAGATTTTCTTAAAGTGCAAATTTTGTCTCAATAGGTCAGGGGTCAGGCCCCAAGATTCTTTATTTCTAACAAAGTGATGCTTTTGGACTTTTGCAACTCTTAGGACCTTCCATCCCTAGAGATAGACAGATTTTCAGAAAGCTAGGTCATTAGAGAGAGAAAAAATGCAAAGAGAGAAGCAAGGAGGAGCAAGGTGGGTCAAGGGAGGCCAGCATAGGTGGGATCATATGGGGTCTGGAGACTAGGTCAGGGACTTTGTTCTTTTCCCCACTTAAAGGAAAACTATTGAGGGATTTTGGAAATGATAGTAAGGTGTTTATATTTGCCTTTAAGCATTAACAGAGAAGTTGATAATGATCTTTATTCAGGAAAATAATGATATTATTTATGTTAAAATTGTATATTGTAAGAATAGGAACATTTTTATTTGATTTTCTATCTGAAAAGTATAAATTATATTTAACCTCCACTTGGGACTGGATTGGCAGCTAGGGGGAAAGCAAGTACATATATTTTGGTAGACTCATTGATTAATTATCCTGTGTCCTTATACTTTTTCTAGTGAAAGCCCAAAACACAAAGAGGAGAAAAACAACTATATATATATATATATATATATATATATATATATATATATATATATATTTATATTTATTTATTTTCACTGTAAACTCAGCAGAAGGGTGGAGTAAGCCATATAATGTGCATCAGTAGCTACAACATAACACAAGCTTCACTTAAATTTCCTGCCCTTCAATTTTGTGTAATTATTTCTTTACTCATTTTATTGCCTGACTATCATTACAAAACTCCATTTCACTGCTTCCAGTATAAGTAGTTTTCAACTTTAGTCATTTTAATAAGTGGGACATGATATCTTATTATAGTTTTCATTTGCATTTCCCAAAGGATGAATTATATTGAACATATTTTTTCTTTGACATCTGTATATCTTTAGTGAAGCATCTCTTAAACTCTTTTGCCCATTTTTCACTTGTTATATATTTAATTATTACTTAGTTTTGAGATTTCTCCATATATCTTACATGCAAAGTATTATCAGATATATGATTTGCAAATGTTTTCTCAATGCCTTGATCTTCTTTCCCTCCGACAAAACATCACACTGGTCCATTATGCTGACTGGTGCTAGTAAGCAAGAAGTACTAACTACTATAGACTTACTGATAGACATTGGCTTGCCAAGAAGTGAGAATTAAACTCAACACCAATTCAAGGGCCATTTTATCTCAGAGAAATTCTGGAGGTCCAGTTGTGTGGGTCAAATGGAGATAACCTTTGAGGATAAGTTCTTGCATGTGGTAAATACCTACTGGGCCCCTATGGATTTTGGAGGCAACATCATCCTCATTTAGGTGTATTATTCCATCCCATTTACCGAGTAATCAATTAAACTGCTAGTTTTAAGTGGGGCTCAGAGCAAGAGAAGGCTTTGCAACAAATATAGTACAAGCTTCTCTATGATCCAGCAGAAACAATGGTGTTTGAAATAGAAGCAGATTGGAATGCTGTTTGGAACCTTTTATCAGGCTTC
>NW_005871188.1:1892195-1895208 GCF_000147115.1 Myotis lucifugus
CATCGATGAGAGAGAAACATCGATCAGCTGCCTCCTGCACATCTCCTACCGGGGATGTGCCCGCAACCCAGGTACATGCCCTTGACCGGAATCGAACCTGGGACCCCTCAGTCCCCAGGCCGACGCTCTATCCACTGAGCCAAACCTGTTTCGGCAGCATATTACACTTTGATTGGTTGAACGGCTGACCGGATGATCGGACACTTAACATATTAAGCTTTTATTATATAGGATTCATTCATTCATTCATTTATATGCTTTATTGTTGAAAGTATTACATATGTCCCCCTACTTCCCCCCATTGACCCCTTCTGGCCTGTCCTCACCCCCCACCCCAGGCCTTTCTAATGTCTGTGTCCATGGGTTATGCATATATGCATACAAGTTCTTTCGTTGATCACTTCCCACCCACCCACCCTCCCCCGCCACCTTCCCTCTAAGATTCTGCAGTCTGTTCTATGCTTGTATGTCTCTGGATCTACTTTGTTCATCAGTTTATTTTGTTTATTAGATTCCATATATGAATGAGATCATGTGATCCTTTTCTTTCTCTGACTGGCTTATTTTGCTTAGCATAATACTCTCCAGGTCCCTCCATGCTATCTCAAAGGGAAAGAGATCCTTCTTTTTAATTCTGCATAGTATTCCATGGTATAAATGTACCACAGCTTTTTTATTCACTCATCTATTGATGGGCACTTGGGCTGTTTCCAGATCTTAGCTATTGTAAATTGTGCTGCTATGAACATAAGGGTACATACATTCTTTCTGATGGGTGTTTTGGGTTTTTTAGGTTATATTCCTAGAAGTGGGATCACTGGGTCAAAAAAAAGCAGCTTTTTATAAACTGGGTGTTATATGACCCTTTAACCCATAAATTTGGAATACACAGACACAACATCCTCAAATGGAAGTGATATATACATGATCTAGCTTGAGTAGGCCCTAAAGGCACCAGCAAGCTACACGAAAAAGTGGCCAAAATGCCCATGGTCCCCATATCTGTTACATTGGATCTTCTATCCCACACTGCACTTATGGTCTCACGGGGGTTCTCTGTAATCAGCAGCCAGAGGAGGGGGTGACGTAGGCATGGTTTACTGATGGCTCTGTGTGATGTGCAGACACTATATGAAAGTGGACAACTGCACGACTGCCACTCTCTGGGCCGTCCCTGAAGGACCGTGGTGAAGGGAATCCTCTGAGTGGGTAGACCTTTGAATAGTACACCTGGTTGTTCACCTGCCTCGAAGGAAAAATGGCCAGATATGTGATTATATAACAGTGTGTGGGCTTTGGCCAATGGTTTGGCTGAATGGTCAGGGACTTTGAAGAAATCTAACTGGAAAACTGATGACAAAATTTGTGGAGGAAATGTATGGATATATGTAAATGGAGATAACATGATGAAGATATTTTTATCCCATGTAAATGCTCGCCAAAGGGTGATTTCAGCAGTGGAAAATTTTAGTAATTAACTGGATAGTTGACCCATTCTATGGACACCAGTCAATCTCTTTTGCCAGCTACCGCTGTCATCACCAAATGGGCTCATGAAAAAAGGGACTATGGTGACAGAAATGGAGGTTATGCATGGGCTCAGCAACATGCACTTCCACTTGCCATGGCCAACTTGGCTATGGCCATTGCTGAGTGCCAAACCTGGAAGCAACAGAGGTGAACACTGAGTCCCAAACATGGCACCATTCATGGGAGTGATCAGCCAGCTACCTCCTGGCAGGTTGATTATATTAGACATATGCCAGTGTGATGGAAAGGGCAGTGTTTTGTTCTTACTAGAATAGACACTTATTCTGGATATAGATAAGCAATTCTGCATGCACTGCTTTTGCCAAAATACTATCGATGGACTTACAGAATTAATTCCTTATCCACTATCATGGTATTCCACACAGTTTTGTATAGAACCAAGGAATTTCAGAAAGGTATTTTACAAAGACAACTCTAGGAGCCATGGGGGTAGAGAGATGAATGGTAGCAAGAATGGAGGTAGGCCTGTACCATAGTTATCCCAAAAGTTAGTAGCTTACAAAGATACTATATTATTTCTCATGATTCTTTGAATTGACTAGGCTCAGTTCTTCTGCTCCATGTGGTGTCAGCTAGGGTTATCTTCTGGGTACATTCAATTGGGTGTTCACTTGAGGCTAGAATAGCCATGACAGCTTCACTCATATGTTTTTTTTTAATATATTTTTATTGATTTCAGAGAGGAAGGGAGAAGGAGAGAGAGATAAAAACATCAATGATGAGAGAGAATCATTGATCAGCTGCCTCCTGCATGCCCCCTACTGGGGCTTGAGTCCCCCCCCCCCCCCAAAAAAAAAAATGTAGCAATGGCCCATGATTATAGAATTGATTTTCCTTACCATTTTCCAAACCATCCTGCTACAAGATCTTTGACAAAATGATGGAATAACCCTTTGAAACTCAGTTACAGCACAACCTAGATGGCATTACCATGCAGGGCTACACAAGGATCTCCAGAAGACTGTATATTTTCTGAATCAACATCCAATACATAGTACTGTTTCTCCCATAGTTAGGATTCACAGGTCTAGGAATAAAGTGATGAAAATGGGAGTGGCACTATTTACTATAACCCCTAGTGAACCACTAGCATAATTTTTGCTTTCTGTTACCCTGCCTTTATGTCCTGCTGGTCTAGAGGTCTTGGAGCCAGAGGGAGGAATGCTTTCATCAGCACACACAATAACTACCACTGAGCAGGAAGTTAAGACTACTGTGGAACATTTTGTGGTCCTCATTCCTCTGAATCTTCAGGCAAAGAAGAAAGTTACAGTAATCCCCCATTATCCATGGGGGTACCTTCCAAGACCTCCAGTGGATGCCTGAAACTGCAGATAGTACCAAACCCTAAATATACTGTACTGTTTCTTTTCCTATGCTACATACCTTTTCATTAAAGGAAAGCATTTTAAGGCATATCCAAATTGGCAGCATCACTACTCTTGTGCTTTGGGGCCATTAT
>NW_005871188.1:1897455-1899601 GCF_000147115.1 Myotis lucifugus
TATATATATATGTATCCCGTGTGGAGATATATATATATATATATATATATATATATATATATATATATATATTTGTATTGATTTTAGAGAAGAAGGGAGAGGGAGGGGGAGATAGAAACATCAATGATGAGAGAGAAACATTGATCAGCTGCCTCCTACATGCCCCCACTGGGAATCGAGCCCAAAACCCAGGCATGTACCCTGACCTGGAATCAAACCATGACTTCCTGGTTCATAAGTCAATGCTCAATCACTGAGCCAATCTGGCCAGGCAATTAAACATTATTAATGGATGTGTTTTTGAGGGAGTTTCTGGAAAAGATTAGTATTCAATTAGTGACTGAATAAAGTAGTTGGCACTCCCTAATGCTGGTGGGTCTCCTTCATTGTGACATATGGAACAAAATGGAAAAAGAAGGTTGAATTCACTCTCTGCCTGACTGATTGACCTGTGGCATTGACCTTCTCTTGCTTTCAGCCCTGTTGATCCTCAGGCCTTCTGATTTGCTGGTATCTATACCACCCCATCAGGCTTTGATTGCCTATTAGTCTTGGTTCCCAAAAAAATTAGAGCAATAGAAATATTATACAGGAACAAATTTCAACAAATACAAATATATGCAATCACATGGATTATCTGGTGAGAAATAATAAATTTATTACTAAAAAATAATAAGTGTCTGTACAGTGATATATTCATTCTTTTTCCTGGGAATTGTGGGTATCCCTTAAGGAAATAAAAAGAAGGCAGAAACTGTCTAATCTTAAAGTGAACCTTCAGAAATAGACCAATGATATTTGTTTTAAATACTTATATTTTTATATCCTTAATCCAAATATCTAATTGAATAACTTCTACCTGAAATTTTATCATAGCCTAGTCTAAGTGATAAGAAGAGCAAGAATAATTCACTGTGAGTGTCTGATACAATTTTCATGAAGAAATTTATGAAGGTTGGTTCACATGCAATAGCCATCCACGCCCAATAATCTCCTGGGGCACATTATAAGATTGAAAAGAAGTAAAGCATTCTTACTGCATTCTGTGTACTTGTGTTATCACATTTACTTCGCTTTTATAAATATTTCACAAATACATATTTGGAATCTCTGTATGTAAACTATTTTGTTAAGCACTGCAAAAGATAGAAACAGTACTAAGATTTTTAAAATATAATCTAAAAAAGCCTGTAGGCCAAAAATAGGTACTATACAAGGTCGTTTGTGTCTTAAAAGAATAAATAGCACTGCCTGTGTGGCTCAGTTAGGTTGGAGCATTGTCCCATACACCAAAGGGTTACAGGTTCAATTCCTGGTAGGAACACATACCTAGGTTTCAGGTTTCATCCCTAGTCAGGGTGCGTATGGGAGGCAATGATCAATGTTTCTCTATCACATCGATATTTCTTTCCCTATCTTCCTTTCTCTCTCTAAAAATCAATAAACATAAATAAACTACTGAATATTTCAAGTGAGGAAGCATTCCTATCCTCTTCGAGGCCATCTGGAATGCATCATGGAAGCTGTACCACTTGAGATAGATTTTAAAGAAAGAATAGCATTTTAATTGTAAAAGAAAATGGGGTTATTTGGTGGTGGGTGGGGCCTTTTTGTGAAGAGACCTGTATTAACAGAAGCAAGTACTTGAGAGAATGGCATGTCCAGGTTTCTGGTAATTCCTATTTTACCTAACAGGGTCAATTAGGAAATTTGTGGAGAAAGAGACTTCAGAGTTTAATCCGTTTTATTGGAAAGGACTTCATATATATAATTTGAATATATATATAACTAGAGGCCCAGGGGAGTCCCTCAACCTAGCCTGTGCCCTCTCCCAGTCTGAGACCCTTTGGGGGATGACCACCTGCTGGCTTAGGCCTGCTCCCCAGGGGAATGGGCCTAAGCTGGCAGTCAGACATCCCTCTGGCAGCCCAGAAGCCCTCAGGAGATGTCCACTTGCCAGCGGGGGAGCAGGCCTAAGCTGCAGTTGGGACATCCTTAGCGCTGCTGAGGAGGCGGGAGAGGCTCCCGCCACCACCGCTGTGCTGACAGCCAATCAGCCTGGCTTGTGGCTGAGCAGAGCTCTCCCTTGTGGGAGCGCACTGACCACCAGGGGGCAGCTCCTGCATTGAGCGTCTACCCCCCTGGG
>NW_005871188.1:1900315-1923810 GCF_000147115.1 Myotis lucifugus
CTGATGAACAAAATTTGCAAGGTGCTCAGCCTGGCCACTGCTGCGGCTGCCTCTGCTTTGGCCCCCACCACTGCAGCTTCATCCAGAAGGTCGTTTGGAAGACCATCTGAAAGGTTGTCCAGTCTAATTAGCATATTATGCTTTGATTATTATAGATGTCCTCTATATACACATGAACAAATAAACATAAAATGCATATATATACACAGATCTATGTACATATGCTTATCCTGTATAATAAAAGGGTAAGATGCAAATTGACCCTAAGGATGGAATGACAGGGAATGACCAGTTGCTATGATGCACACTGACCACCATGGGGCAGACGCTCAGCACAGAAGCTACCCCCGGCTGATCAGTGCACTCTCATAGGAGGAGCTCCACTCTGCCACAAGCCGGGCTGATGGCTGTGAATGCAGCAGTGGTGGCGGGAACCTCTCCCGCCTCCTCCACAGGGCTAAGGATGTTTGACTTCGGCTTAGGCCCACTTCCAGGAGGGAGCGGTCCTAAGCCGAAGTCAGACATCCCCCAATGGCTCCCATGCTGCCAGAGGGATGTCTGACTGCCAGCTTAGGCCCAATCCCCCAGGGAGCAGGCCTAAGCCGGCAGGTGGACACCCCCCAAGGGGTCCCTGACTATGAGAGGGTGCAGGCTGGGCTGAGGGACCCCCTGAGTGCATGAATTTTCATGCACCAGGCCTCTAGTATGCATATAATCTGTTAGCAATGACAATCCATTTCAAGTTATCAAAAAGAGATATAACTTAATCATATCTCTGTTTATAAGAATAATCTAATAGCAATGTTTGAGAAATAAGAGAGCATACTGATTTTATGTCTTTCCAGACATCCTCTGACCACCATGACATTATATCTTAACATTGTTTAAAGTTTGATAACATGCATTTGAACCCTCTCATTATCAACACTTTCTAATAATCTTTATATATGTTACAGATTTCTTTATCTTATTAGTTTCCTGTTTATAATTCTAGGAAATTTAAGATCATTTCCTTCCTATCCCACCATTTCTTTTTCCTCCCTATATCCATTGCAATTAAGTTCTTTAATCTTATCTCTTAGCTTTCTGAATAGTAAAGTATTTCATATTGTCCTACAAAATACAAACAGCTGGAAAGGAACTTTCAAGCATCATAGATAGTGACAGACAACTACGCTTTTCTTGTCACTCATAGAAGCACATTGGGCTATAAGCATTCTCTTATAATTTGGCCCAACCTTAACTGTCTTAACTCTATTTTCATTTCTTTCTTCAATGCATTTCCATTATTGTTTATTTTTCTGTATGATATATGAATCCCCAAGAGAAGTAAAATATACCATGTCCCAACCATAATGCAATGAAAGACCTTTTGATGGCTGCCAGCATTCCTGTGATTTGCCTCTATTCAGTCAAACACAAACCTGCCTCCACTGTGGGTTAAATGTGACATGATTCTTCATTCTGCTCAGCCGTATTACTATCAAAGACATCAGAATAAGTCCTGTTCAGAGAACTTTTGGTGCTTAAAGTATTTATGAAGCCACATTAAGAACATTTAAGAATGTAAAATACTTTATTTGTTTTTCTCTTTAATTATTTTGGTATAATATAAATACTTGATTTAAAATTTTCTGGTTTTGAATAAAATATGCACATATATTAAGGTATTTATTTGGTACTCCCACCTTAAGTCTTTACAATAATAGGGCAATTGTAACTGCAAAAGACTTGTAACACTAACTGAAACAGAGCTTCATTTAATCTGCACAACATTTTGACTATTTCAATAAAAATGAAAATATACATTACTATGAGATTTAAACATTTCTCTTTAACATTTTTGCCAGTGAATCTAAGACTTTCTTATTTCTCAGGCTATAGATAATTGGGTTTAGCAAAGGGATGATGACAGTGTAAAACAGAGAGTCCATCATGTTTTGGCCATCTGCTTGTGCAGACCCAGGGCGCACATACATGAAGAGAAGAGAGCCAAAGTATAAAGACACAGATAGGAGATGGGCTCCACAGGTGGAGAAGGCTTTCCTTATGCCTTGTAAAGACTTCTTTTTTACAACTGTAAAGAGAATCAGTGTATAAGAGACAAGAATAGTCAGTATGGTGAATACCTGTATTGACCCTGAGAAAATAAAAACCATCAGAACATTAATGAAAGGGTCAATACAGGAAATCTTAAACAAGGGCATGATGTCACAGTAAAAGTGATGTATTATATTAGAATTACAGAAGGCTAATCTGAATAAAACACCTATATGAATACAAGCATGAAGAACACCACCTGCAAATGATAAAACTAATAGCCGGATACATAGTCTATTAGTCATAACCACTGGATAAAGTAATGGTTTGCATATGGCCACATAGCGATCATATGCCATTGTTGTCAGCAGAAAACATTCTGTGGTTGCACTGAATGAAAAGGAAAAAAGCTGAATCATGCATTCAGAGAGAGATATCATCTTACTCTTGGTTAGGATGATAGCCAGCATCTTGGGGGTGATTGTAGATGATATCCAAGCATCCACAAAGGCCAAACTCCCAAGGAGTAAATACATGGGAGTATGAAGGTGAGAGTCATTGCAGATGAGAGCAATTAGACCGAGGTTTCCCACCATGGTGATGAGGTATATCGCCAAGAACACGAGAAACAAGGGGATTTGCCATTCTGGTTGATGTATAAATCCTGTGAGAATAAACTCTGTCAGCAATGTTGCATTTTCCTTTTCCATGTCCTCACTCTATGTTGCCTGAAATGAAATGGAATAAATGAAAAAAATATATCACTAAGGATTTATAACATAAAAATATGTGTGTGTGGGGGGGGGAGTTAGTTGAAATAAAAAATCATGAATTCCTTCCTTAATTTTCTTATCTCTATAGTAGGATTAAGTTTAGTGTAATTGAACAAATGGAAGAAAATGCAATTATTTCAAACAAAATGTGAAGAAATGAGAGCAGATTTAGAAAAAATAAATAAATACATTCTAATTATGTGCTATATTTATGGGGATACCATTGGTTGTAATAGGGAAATTTAGTGTATGAAACATGGATGTAGGTATTATAAGATATTATAAAAAATAAATACATGGTAGTGTAGGCTGCTGTGGGCGTGGGGAGGGGGATTGGAATCAGGAATACTAGTCAGTCACTGGCAGTCATGTCCAGTGAGTCCTAAACCAGATTATACATCAAAACTATTAGTCATAACCTAGTGGGACCTTTTTTTTGCAAAATATAGATTGGAGGTATTATTGTAAAAATTGATTGATTGGGTCAAGAAAAGGTTCATATCTGCATTTTAAAAATCCTCCCCAAATGATTTGAATGCATATCAAGTATTGGGAGTGATGAGTAGGAATGAGATATAGATGCAAAAGAACTCAGAAAGGACTCAGTGATATATTAGATGTGAAAGGGGTGAAGGAGAGGGGAGTCACTTGGTGACTGGGTAAAATGGTCATCAAAACTGAGACCGAGAACTCAGATGCAGTGGCTAGTTTGTGGAGAGAGTAGCCTCTAAAATCTATGTGAGATGTGCGTAGTAGTATGAGTCTACTGGAGCTTAATAGAAATAGTCTTGGGAGTCATTGCGGTAACTGAGGCATATGTAGGGATGACCTATTCATTGGAGAATATGCATAAAGAGAAGAAAAGCACAGAAAACAACCAGAGGAAGCTATGTTAAAGAGGTTATAAAGTGGGTACATGGCATATTAGATAGCCAACATCGGATCTTTTTTTATACTACATCGTCTTGGTGCCTGGCAGAGGTTACCCACCCACTCAAGAAGCCTAAATGGCTAGAAATTGACTTTCCCATCCATCTTACACCTAACGTGAGGAGACTTGACCCAGATTTGTTAAATCAAACCCACCTAGGCAACATTTAGAATATGGAAAGAGGGAGGAAATGTACAGGGGCAAAAGAGAATATTTGTTACAAAGGCAGAAATATGAAGACTGCAGCAAATGCTTCCTGTATCCGTAATAACGTTGTCAGTGTGAGCTGGCATTCCAAATTCAGCAGAAGGGAAGCGGATCTCACTGAGCTAGTGTCGGGACATGATTCTGGCTGATGAATGAATGGCTCCTTTGCTTTCTTCTGTTCCTGCCCCTCTTTTTTCCAACTGGTCTGTTACACTTCTATATTTGAGCCAATTTCCATCAATTAACTCATTTCCTGTTGCTACCAAGAGGCCTGGCTAACATCAAAGGAAGACTAGGGAGAGGCCAGAAAAGGATTCCACTGAGCAGAGTAATCAGAAGCAGGAGGGCAACTGGAAAGCTAAGTGTTGTGAAATATAATTTATATATATATAAAGAACAAAGTGATGTAAATGTCAAATACCAAAATAAATGCTTCAATAGGAAAAGGAGTTATCAGGATTCACTGAATGTGGAAATCAAGAGATTTTTAGTGGCTTTAGTGAGAGCAATTTTGATTATGTGATAGAGTTAAGGCCAAAAAATAATGAGAAGTGAAGGGGACACAAGTGGCTAATGAAGAGTAATACAGAGTATTCCCAGAAATGTGGCGAACAGTTGGCATTTTTCTACTTCTCGTAGGCATAGATAGGGTTATTTTTTCTTCTATAATATTTTAATAAAAGTTTTCAAAAGAAGAGAATATAGAAGGCATTGAGCGAAGACAGGGAACAGAAGAAGTGGGAAGGGAATATGTGTAAAACAACGGGGAATAACAAATAACAGAGACATAGAGAGATAAGTCTAGGAAAGGCAAATCAAAGAAAACTGAGGTAGCATCTGAGAAACACTGAAGAGGAAATACAGGGAAAGGCTCAGAGGCTTGGGGGTAAATGTCTTAACTCTGGCATTCATTAAAAGTTGCCAGTCCTGCCCTAACCAGTTTGGCTCAGTGGATAGAGCTTCGGCCTGTGGATTGAAGGGTCCCAGGTTCGATTCCGGTCAAGGGCATGTACCTTGATTGCGGGCACATCCCCAGTAGGAGGTGTGCAGGAGGCAGCTGATCAATGTTTCTCTCCCATCAGTGTTTCTAACTCTCTATCCCTCTCCCTTCCTCTCTATAAAAAAATCAATAAAATATATATATTTTTAAAAGTTGTCAGTTCTAAGAATCTTCCTTTTTTTAAATTTGAAGTTTATTTTCCTATGAAATGTGTGTATAAAAGACACCTCAGTTTTAAATTTTATCTTATAAATTTATGTTGTTCATAAATGTATTAACACTACCTGAAAGTTCTTTCCATATGTAAATGTTGCTTTCATTTACAATTACATTAATTAGAAGTGGCCTTCTCTAGAAATCCTTTTTATTTTATTTGAGAGCACTTTCCTCTCCACCAGTTAGTTGTAGGTTTTGTGTGTCTGTATGTGTGTGTTTTTTGCAAAATTAAACTGAGCCAAAACTGGATTCTAAATACAATATACATAATGAATGTCAATAATTCTAGTTAAGTAGATTTTTATATGGAATGGCTTTCCTTCCCTGCAATTCAATCACTAAATAATTGAAAACTCTCAAATTCAATTTGTGTGTGTGTACTTATTTATTCACAAATGCTAGAAAGCACATTGGAGGGACATCTTCTATATATTTCCAAATATATACCAAAATTTACCATATAAAATCATTACAGTTAGGTTAACAAAATAATAAAACACATTAAAAGCAGTAATTTAATCTTAATAGCTATTTTGCATGTCTAAATTTTAGTCATGAGAATAAAATGTACAATTAATTCACTTTTTTTCCTCATTTCCACCTGGCAATTTTAACATTCTATGACCCCAATCTAAAATTATTATAAATGAAATAGTATTTTAAAATTTGTATATAAAAATAATAAATATTATACAAATCATTTTCCCCTTACCCGTATCTTTTGAGAAATTGTGGAGATTCTTTCAATACATTAGGCTTTCTAAAGTAGAAAAATATACAGTAGCACAGGAACGACAATAACATAGGTAGCAATTCTTTGCACGCTGATTCATTTTTGAGGCTTCATTTTCCAAACTCAGGAAAATATTGTTTATATTAATTTTCTTTGAATAGAAGACTCAACTAATTATACATCTCTGTGCTTTGGCCACAACGGGAGTGTAAAACTAAAACTCCCATGATAATGCCCAAGGATTCCCTTTAGGACAAAGCTACTGGGCATTGTGGACTTGGACATGTATGAGCAGTCCATGTTGTTCCACAGGTCATTATAAACTCTAAATTCATAAACATCAAGTCATTGTTGGCAGTCCTAGTTTTAAAAATTGGAACTATATTTTATGTCACTATTTTCCACCACAGATGAACACTTCTGGCATATTTATGTAAACTTCAATGTATCTATAAATGTTGATGCTCTGAGAGCTTTGACTATAATGGTCTTGTCTGAGCTATTCACACAGTATTTTAAGAGGCCAAAATTCTGATTCCCTTCAGAAGCCAATCCCAAGTAGTTGTTTTCGTACAAACTACAGCTCACATTTCAGATATATAGTTAACACCCCACTTTAAGCTGAATGTGATGAAAAATCACAATGGTTAATGAGAGTCTTGGGCAATACCTTCCATACACGCGTTTAAGTTATTTTATTTTGCAAAACACTCTCATTATAAGAAAATTTGAAAGTTAGTAATAAGCAATAAGAAAATAAAAACACCCTGGAGTCACCTAGAAATACTATTAATATTTTGGCATAAATCTTTTCAAAATTTTCTATTATATATAAACTTCATACATCTACATGTTTGCAGATAAGGATACTATACAGTATACATACAGTTTTGCAACCTTCTATTTATGCTTATAAATAGCTCTAGAGCAGTGGTTCTCAACCTTTCTAATGCCGCGACCCTTTAATACAGTTCCTCATGTTGTGGTGACCCCCAATTTCATTGTTACAAATTGAACATAATTAAAGCATAGTGATTAATCACAAAAATAATATGTAATTATATATGTGTTTTTCGATGGTCTTAGGCGACCCCTGTGAAAGGGTCGTTCTACCCCCAAAGGGATTTTCCTTTCCTTTCTTCCAAACAAAGGATACTGGAAATGACAAGATTCTGGGAGGACCACGTGGGTGGTTTTATGGGGCACCCACCTGTGGCTTTGACTTACCAATGGTTTTCTATTCTTTTAGCAGAAATGCTAAATAGTCCATGGGAATGTTGCCTGACACAGGCCGAGTTATCTCACCCCTCTTCCTGACTAGAGAAGTAAGGTCATCCAAGAACTTTTTAGAGCACCCCCACACCTCAGAGACTGCCCAAACCCCTGCCCAATACCTGGCCTATTGGGGAGGTGAGCACACAGGCGGTTGTTGGAAGCCAAGACAGATTAGAGAATCAAACCAGTCCAGTTTCAGCTCTATCCTCTGGGGGTAAAAAGGCAAAATTTGAAGCCAGAGCTCCTGCCATACAGAAGTAAGACTCCCAAGCTGGCTACCTGGACCACATTCATTTTTGGAAGTTAATTTTTATTGGGTATAGAATTCTGATTTTTTTTTCACAATTTGAAATATATAACTTAGTTATCTTCTGGCTTTGTATTCCCCACCACCACCCCTCCCCTCTCACCCCCTCCAGCCCTTTGTCTACCTTCAAACTTTTCTTTCTATCTTTGGTGTTTAGCAACTTCAATATAAAGTAAGTATTTTTGTAATTTTTATTTTGTTTGTGACTGGGTTGCTCTTTGTTTTGGTATTTATCCTGCTTCAGGTTCTATGAACTTCTTGAATCAGTGGTTTTATACCTTTTCTTATTTTTGAAAAATTCTTGACCATTAGATTTTCAAATATTTCCTCTGCTCCACTTTCTTCCTTTTCTTCTCAGATTCCAATTGCATATATATTAGAAAACAATATTCTTTCACAGTACTTGATTGTTCTCTTTTTATTTACTCTTTTCTTTCTTTGTGTTCAATGTTCTTTTCTTCACTCTTCCTAATTTACTGGTGAACTCACCAAAGGCATTCATTACCTTTATTCTCACGTGTTTCTTTTCTTTGCTTTCGAACATTTTTTCCCTTGACTCTTAAAACATGCTTTCTATTTATCCCTTGAAAATCCTTATCTGGTCATTCATGGAAACTTTAACATATTAATCATCATAATTTTAAATTTATTGACTGATAGTCCCAATCTCTGAGTCATATCTGAGACAGGTTCTTTTGATTGCTATAACTTTTATTATTAAGTTGTTTCTTTCTTGGTTTTTTTGTTTGTCTCATAATTTTTTTATTGAAATCAGGCCTTCATTTGTAGGTACAGTAAAAATGGAGGCAAAGAATAATTAAAGGCCAGACAAATGAGATATACTAAATTATGAAAATCTAAAATTATTTTTAAATAGCTGAAGTCTGTATTTAAGATACCAAGTTAAAAGTGGCATTGACCTTCAACTTTGACAGTGTTATGTTTGTGTGTGGTGGGGCATAGACTCTTAAAGATTTGAGGTAGAAGAATAATCACTTTAAAATTCTACTTGAGAGAACCAAAATGGCGGTGTAGGTAAACACCTGTACTTATTGTCTCCCACAACCACATCAAAATTACAACTAAAATACAGAACAACCATCACTCAGAACCACCTGAGAGGTGGCTAAATGGAAGTCCTACGACTAGAGAAGTAAAGAAGAAAGCACATGGAGACTGATAGGAGTGGAGGCATGGAACAGGCTAGTCTGACACCCATGTGTGGCATTTTTGAAATCAGGATGGATTTTCAGACCCCCCCCCCCAACCCAGGGTTCCAGAGCTGGGAAGAGAATATCCCCTAACTTCAAGCTGTAAAAACCAGCAGGGAATGTGGCTGAGTGACATGGAGGCTGCTGGAGACACAGGCAGTTCCTCTTTAGGGGACAGCACACAAACTTACATGGATTTGCTCCCTCTGAGCTCCAGCACTGGGGTAACAGCTCAGGGGGACCAAGGACATTTGGGGAGGAACTGAATTTTCTAGCATCAGGGCAGGAACTCGGGGGTGGCTTTCTCCCAAACGTGGGTGCTCACAGGGGTCAATATTCCTATGCTGAGACCTCCGCTGTTGCAGAGCTGTTTGGCAGCCATATATGAGTTTCCATCAGCCTGGCTCACACTGTTTGCTCCACGCTGGTGATTCCTTGAAACCCTGCCCCATCCAATTTGAAGCTCTGCCAAAGCTGTTTGCAGCGGCTTTTCCATATGAATAGCCTGTCCTGTTTCAGGCTTCATATTTTCCTAAAATCTCTCAAAGAAGCAGCAGCTGGCATCAGCATGCCCCAGACCTATCAAAAAGAAACCCAAGACAGCTTAGCCTCACCTGGGCACACCCAACCCCAACACAAGTAGCAGTCATCTACAGATTGCTCTGTAGCTGCTGCCAGGTGGCCCCAGGCAGTGGCTAACTTTGCACCTCCAGGGAGGCCCCAGAGCTAGTGGACAACTTCAGACCATACCAGATTACAACTTTGCACATCCACAAGACCTGCTCCACAGGGGTGTCTCCTGCACAGCAGCTCTTCCACTGTAGTTGCAGGTAGTCCTCACAGCCAATTGTCCTGAAGATCAATTCTTCCCAGTGATGCCAACAGCAATCAAGGTGTAACTACACAAGACTGAGCACACAACCACACAGGGACACACCTAGAGTGCCAAGCTCAGGTGACTTGGGAGGCTGAGCCACTGGGCCTTACAGGACATCTACTACACAAGGCCACTCTATAAATTCCAGGAGACAGAGCAGCTCTACCTAACACATAGAAACAAACACAGGGAAGCAGTCAAAATGCAAAGACAAAGAAACATGTCACAAATGAAAGAACAGAAGAAATCTCCAGAAAAAGAACTAAATGAGATGGAAGCAAGCAAACTACTGAATCTAGAGTTCAACAGTGGTTATAAGGTTGCTCAAGGATCTTAATGAGAGCTTCAAGGAACTTAGTGAGACTTTCAAGTGAGAATTTCAAAGACATGAAGAAAGACCAGTCAGAAATTAAGCATATACTAACTGAAATAAATCATAATTTATAGGGATTCAACAGTAGAGTAGAGGATTCCAAGAATCAAATCAATTTGGAATATGAGGAAGCAAAAAAACACCCAATCAGAAGAGCAAAAAGAGAAAAGAAACCAAAAATATGAAGATAGTGTAAGGAGCATCTGGGATAACTTCAAGTGTACCAACATTCTCATTATAAGGGTGCCACAAGAAAAAGAGAGAGAGTAAGATATTGAAAACCTATTTCAAGAAATAATGACAGAAAACTTCCCCTACTTGGTGAAAGAATTAGATTTATAAGTCCACAAAGCACAGAGAGTCCCAAATAAGAGGAACTCAAAGAGGCCCACACCAAGACATATCACAATTAATATGCCAAAGGTTAAAGACAAAGAGAGAATGTTAAAAGCAACAAGAGAAAGGTGAAGAAGAAGAAGAAGAAGAAGAAGAAGAACAACAACAACAACAACAACAAAACAAAATAACAAAAAATATGAACAATAAAATGGCAATAAATACATGTCTATCAGCAATTGAATCTAAAAATCAAAATATATGAACAAGGAATCTACTGAACAAAATAAACTTATGAATAAAATAGAACTAGAGGCATAGAAACATGAAACAGACTGACTAATCTCAGAGGGAAGGGGAAGAGGAGGGGTTGGGAAGAGATTAACCAAAGAAGTTATATGCATATATGCATTACCAATGGATACAGAAATAAGGTGGTGAAAGTTTGGGGTGGGATAGAACCAGGTGAATGGGGACAATGTGGGGGGGAAGAGAGGGGACATCTGTAATACTCTCAACAATAAAGATTTTTTTAAAATAAAATAAAATAAATATTATTTTAAAAAAGAAAAAATTCTACTTGAATATAAATAACATGTGGATAAATAGGATATTTTCAAAATAGTGAGAGGCCTCCAATCATTAATATTTCTGTAGAAGTAATAACTGTGTCATGTTTAAGTAAGATGGTACAGGTATGCCTAGTTCCTGTATCAAATATGAATTCTGCCTAGGGGAACAGGGTTATCTCAGTTTGTATTCTGCCAGACTCTGAGACATGCAAGTAATTTATTTGTGAATAGTTGATGAGTGAGAAAATGAGGAAGTGGGACAGGAAAGGGAATGTAACCAATAAAGGGTGATTTATGAAACAAGTGATAACTGTGGACAACCAAACATAATCTTTTTTGGAAACACCATGAGTCAGTGTAGAGCATGAATTTCAAATTTATATCAACTAAAGGACAAACAGTTGGTAGTCTTTATTCACCAACTTCCCTCAGTCATTGGTTGATAAATGGTAGAGGAAGATTCTATGAATGGCATTCATTTCCTAGTTCTCATAGTATGCCTTAACTGAGCGTAGAATAGCTCTGGCTAACAGTAAAAGCACTCAGATGCAGTTGTACAGTTAGAGTAGAGAAGATGTGGGCAGGCACCAACAGTATCTGTGACAGGCACTCTGTACGAATCAATGAACAATGTGATCTGTGATCATATTAAATGAGCCCTTCAACACTAGCTATATAGTGGGTCAGAGTATCCCTCAAGCAACCCATTCTCAAAAAACTAAAGGTGTAGTCTGTTCACAAATAACCAAAAGAAATGATGAAATTTGTTTTTGTGGGATTAGAAAACTGAAAAACAGGGTCTCAAAGTGAGTCGTAGCATACAATTAGTACTACATAACACTTAATATAGGACCTCTTAACTGGAAGAGAGTCTCTAATATTGGCCAAAATTTCCCTAAAAGAGAGTTGAATATTATTTATTTTGTAGTCCTTAAACTCTAAATAAATACTTACAATACAGTTCCCAATCACATTATTATCATCTAGTGTTAATGGTGTCTTATACATGTATACAAGGCAGCCAGCCACACAATATTGTTGTGAATAGTGTCCCTCAGTTTAGCAGGGCGTTCAGCCTGCATGGCCATTCACAATCTCTCGGTATGCACTTTCTCTCAACAGTACTCATGTATCCCATTATTTTCCTATCAATAGTTGATAAATGTTGTCCCACTGTTTTTATACTTTCAGTCCAACAGATGAGAAGTCAGATGTTACTGTACTTATCATTCCTTGTTAATAATCTAGTCTCTTTGTCTGGAGGCCGGTAGATCTCTTTACTCCTGGAGTCTGGGATGCTTTGCCAGGAGCATATTCTCCTTGTGATGAGTATCCTGTAAGTGACCGCCCATTGTTTCTAGGAAATGGCTTGATGAGCTCTAGTTTAGACTGAGTGAGCCTGACTTGCCCATTCTAGAATCACAAGCTTAGCAGTGGTAGGTGCTCTATAGGTCCCTTCCAGTTGTAGACACTCTCCAAAAGACTCTTAAAAGATAAAGGGTACAATCTTTGAAATTTTCAGAGGAGTTTTTTTTTTAATATATTTTATTGATTTTTTTACAGAGAGGAAGGGAGAGGGATAGAGAGAGTTAGAAACATAGATGAGAAACATCGATCAGCTGCCTCCTGCACACCCCCCACTGGGGATGTGCCCGCAACCAAGGTACATGCCTCTGACCGGAATCGAACCTGGGACCCTTCAGTCCCCAGGCCGACACTCTATCCACTGAGCCAAACCAGCTAGGGCTAGAGGAGTTTTAATATTATATGGCTTCACAGCTCTTGTGTTTTGAAATAAGAGTGTCCTTCACGATCTAATCCATTTTTCTCTGCCTGATTGAAGAGAGCAGGGGACCTGGAAGAAACATAGAGGGCATTTGGATCTCCATCAGTACCAAAGATACTTCTGTTTAGTCCCTCCTATTATATGACAAGGACCATTTTCACCTCGTACTGATTTGATTAAAGGAAAATTTGAATTTGGTTGGTTTCAGTGTGTACAGTGCAGTGCTGTGCTTCAGTCCTCAGCCGTGCATTCGCCTACTTTGAATACCTGTTATGTCCATATGTTGGCAGCACAATGGCACCAGAATGTTACTAACAATTGGACTTGGGTTCAGCAACCTCGGTTCTTGAGTTCTGGCTGAGAAAAAATTCAGAGCTAAGATTCAAATACAAGCAAAATTTTATTTAGAAAATCAGAGAGGTAGAAGAAGTGAGCCAAGAAGAAATGGGCTCAGGAAACAAGTTACAAAGGCAAATTAAGAGCCCTTGGAACTTAGGAGAAAGAGAGAGGCAAGGAAAATGTGCCTGTGTGAATGGGGTGGGCATGATCCTTAGAGAGAGCCACACTGGGTCTTCAGTCTTGATGGTATTTATCTGGAGGGCTCAGGGGAGGATCCCAAATACAATATTGATCACCTTTCCATGTATGTCCTTTCACGGTCATGGTCTCTACGATTGATCAGCATCAGAGCAGGGAGTCATTAATCAATGCCGCTGGTCCTGATGTCAGCCATGACATCATTTATCTGGTTTTGCTGCTTTTCTGGGCCCAGAGCTGAATCACAACTGAGGCCTAAATTTTATCCCTAGCGGTTAATGCTTAAGGGAGTGGTCTTGCAAGGGCTTGCATGGGAGTCCCATGAGGCCACTCTTCAGCCCCTTGTTCCTCCTCCAAGGGGTTCTACCACATGACTTGTGACATGCCAGGAAAGGAAAGGTCAGGAGAGGGTCCGAACCTCATGATCAGTGATAGGAAAGGTCAGAGGGTCTACACTGCGTGACCAGCAATATGCTAGGGGAGGAAACATTACTCTGGGGGCCAGGTCCTTGTTTTCCCAGTTTTGCCCATTGCTAGGCACCGGGGCTTTCTCCCTGGGTGATCTATTGTCCTTGCTCTCCTCATGCCTACCTAACTGCCTACCACACATCCACGAGATTTTCTGTATACATGATTCTTCCTCTTAATTCTTCCTTACTGCTCAGCCTGATATTGCTGAAGATTTTGTAGCAGCTGTGAGTAGCCAAAGATATTACAACTTTAAACAAATTATACATTTACCACTGTAGAGGTACTTTACATTTAGTATCTGGTGAACAAAGAAAGTTACTACACATTTTTTAAAAAGCAGTCATTGAAAAAATACATATTACATTGAAGGTTTTTACAATCATTTCAGATATAAGAATCATTCCATAGTGACACCCAAATTAAGATATATTGCATCATGTAATTGCAGAAGTAAATTATGTTTGCTTAAGTAATAATAAGCATGTAAGAAATTATAAGCAGAGTGATAACTATACAAATTTAATAAGTGATAATTTATTAAACATGTAAAGATAACTATAATAGACTTAAAATATTTGAAAAGATATACCCCAAAATCTTCCAAAATCTGGAAATTCTTGAATACCAATATTGCCTATATTTTCCCTGATAAAAGGCACTTTGTATTTTCATATATTTGAGCCATACGTTTATAATAGTCTATTTTCTCCAACTGCCATTATTCTCAATAAAATCCACCAATTTCTTGTATTCTACTTTTTTAAAAAAATAATTCTTTACTACAAAGAAATTTTTATCTTTAGAGATAGTTTCTCCCAAGAAGTCACTTAACTGAACCTCAGAACAGTTGAGAAACAACAAGAATTTTGATATGCAAGCTCTGGACAATTGTCTTGGCTCAGTCACACCACCGTCAAACAAACAAACATGCAACTGTTTGCAGCAGTAAAATTATAGACTACTAAATCTGATTTTGAGGGAATTTTCAAAGAGTCAAAAATTGAAAATTTTAACTGCTTAATTTTAAAAACTATGTCCCATTTTTAATGAAGAGTTTAGTTTTATGTGATATAAAGCACTTGCACTGAAACAAAAATCCCCTGGAGCTGACTTGTATCATCACAGCACTCATAATCTACCACAGATACTAACCCTCTGTTAAAATGATCAAGTCAGACTGATTTGCATAACTCCATATGCCTTGCAGTGTACATAGTTTGAAAAGAACAAGTTTGAAATTTGCCTTTAAAACTGTTCATTATTTATTATTCGCCTCAAGGCACCTTTCACGTCTTTATTCCTCAGACTGTAAATAAAAGGATTTAGCAGGGGAATTATGACTGTGTAAAATAAAGAATACATTTTATCCTGATTCTGAATGCGGCCAGACCCAGGGCACACATACATGAAGAATAGAGTGCCATAGAACAAGGAAACAGAGAGCAGGTGGGCACTGCATGTGGAAAAGGCTTTTCTTCTGCCCTTTTCAGACTTCGTTTTTAGGATGACAAACAGAACACGGGTGTAAGAGACTATGATGGTCATAAAAGTGAAAAGTTGTATAAACACTGAAAATATAAAAATCAGGAGCATATTAACTCCAGGGTCAGTACAGGAAACCTTAAACAGTTGTAAAATTTCACAGTAGAAATAATGTATTATATTAGACTTGCAGAAAGTTAACCTAAATAACAATCCAACATGCATCATGGGATGAATAAACCCAACAGTATATGAAACACCTAATAATTGAATGCAGAAGATATTGGACATCACTACTGGATAAAGCAAGGGGTTACATATGGCTACATAGCGGTCATAGGCCATCACTACCAGGAGAAAACATTCTGTGTTTGCACTGGAAGCAAAAATATAAAATTGGATGATGCACTCAACCAAGGATATCATATGATTCTTAGATAAAAAATTAATTAGCATCTTAGGAGTCACCGAAGATGCAGAACAGGCATCTGCAAAGGCCAGACTGCCAAGGAGTAAGTACATAGGGGTATGTAGACGGGGGTCCTTCCAGATGAGAAAAATTAGTCCAAGGTTGCCCACCATGGTGGTTAGGTAGATGACCAGGAACACCAGGAACAGGGGGACCTGCAGCTCTGGAAGATCTGTAAGTCCCGTGAGAAGAAACTCAGTCACCTGTGTTTTGTTTACCTCCATCACATTCACTCAAGCTAATCACTGCAGTAAAAGAATAAGTGAAGAACAGAGATATAAAATTCCATGAAAATTGAAAAAAATGCATCTTTCTTGTTTATGTATCGCCTTTAATCAGAACATTTACCTTTACCCTTAATAAAAGTTATTTACAAACAATAAGTATTTGGAAAATTGTTTCTTAAATGTAAGAGAAGTTGGCCTATTCTTTAATTTGTAAAATTGATTGTAATTTAATAATCATCTTCTAATTTAAAAAAAATCTTTGAAAACAGAAATAAGATTAAGTTTTTTAAATATGCTAAGGATTAGTTATCAAAACTAATAGCACACAGTCTAAATAATACAGTGTCTCTTCAAGTTAAAATGCTCACTCTGATCATTATTATACAGTATTATCTTAGAAACTGTAAAACAGCTAAGATATTAAATAAAATGAAAATAACAAAGATATAAAACATAAAACTTGTGGACAATAAATATATATTTCTTATTGATGTTATATTGTTATAATTAAATAAACATTATGATTTTAATAAATATCAGATGGAGGACGAATATGTAAATAATCACTAGATTTTTCTATGCAAACAATAACCAACAAGAAAGAGAAATAAAAGAAAAATGTACCCATTTTATTAGCCATAACACTTTAAAATACATTTAAATATTTTTTTTTAAAAAAAGACCTATGTGAAGAAAGTTACAAAAACTAACCAAAGGGCGTTATACAATTTCTGGAGAAATAGCAAAATGTGTTCTTAGATAAGAAGACAGTATTATAAGTATATCAGTAAAGTTGAAATTAATTTCAATTAGAATCCTTATCATTTTTAATGTAGTAACATGAGCATAAAATTCATGTAAAATAAAATTATTTTCAGGAGATAAGGAAAATAGAAACAATAAGGAAGTCAAGTGTGCCGTGGTAAGTGTTAAAACACAAAGCTATTCAAGAGAGTATAATATGGTGTGGAAATAGGAAAATATAATAGTGAAACCAAATAAAGATTTCAAAAACAGATTCCAGTATATAATGGAATTTAATATATTACATGGGTGATTTTTCAATTGAGAAAAAATGATTTATTCAATAAATAGTGTGGTTATATATGTTTATCTATCTGGGAAAAAAGTAAGACTGGCTCCTTATTTAATCCTGTTTTTAAAAAGCTGCTGGATCAAGGACTTAAAAGTCAAAATTTTATAAACAAGCAATTAAAACATTCTAAGAAAATTCATGAAATAAACATAATCTAAATATATTAAAAATATTTGATTAATATAAGGAACTCAAATTATAAAGAAAGATATAGGTATATTTAATTTATTTTTTTAATTGCAAGAAAATGGAATATATATCACATCTCTAATAGGGTAAAAGATGAATAAAACTTTGGAAGAAATATGTATAATAAATATGATAGCTAAAATATGAGTACCTATTACATACAAATAAATATTACAAATTGATAAGAAATTCAGTAGAAAAATGAAATGGTATTGAATGGACAGAACAATATGTCAACACATTTAATAAATGAAGCAAAAGATGTTCATCTTCCCTGGTGTTCAGGATGTGCAAATAAAATAACAATAAAACATCAATTTTCATTCCTCAGTTCACAAATGTACTGCTTATGGGAATTTGGAAAAGTCCATTCTCACACTTACTGGTGAAAATGTAAACTATTAAGCCTTTTAAAAGCAATTTTGCAGTATCTTTTAAAAATGAAAACACTCTTCAACCCAGAGATCCACATCTACAATCCATTCTATAGCAATGGCATAGCACTTCATAGGAGAAAAGTCTACTGCAGTGGTGTTCACGTGGCAAACGATTGGAAATAACATGAAAACCAATCAGGATGATGCAACAGTTGAACAAATCCTGCTGAACTCATCAATATTATGGTATTCAGTTCAAAATGAGGTCTTGCTCTATCAGTTGCTTCAAAGTAATTTTCACAATTTTTAGGAAAGTAAGAAATATAATACCCATCTGATATGGCTCAGTGGTTGAGTCTTGACCTATGAACCAGGAGGTCATGGTGGCATTCCCAGTCAGGGCACATGCCTGGGTTGCAGGCTCGATCCCCAGTAGGGGATGTGCAGGAGGCACCCGATCAATGAGTCTCTCTCATCATTGATGTTTCTATTTCTTTCCCCTTCTCCCTTCCTCTCTCTGAAATCAATAAAAACAAATTTAAAAAAAGAAATGTAAGATGCAGAGAAATGTATATGAAATCACTACATTAAACAAACAGAAAACGCAGTCTTAAAATTCTCACTCTATGTATATCTATAAATATATGCACACATATATTTGCATATAAACATAAAGATTGTATAAAATGATAGATTCCAGGTTAATATTTATTGTCTCTGTATAGGTGAGAGGAAAGAATGAAGAAGAGGAGAGAGATAAATAGCCCCCCAAAAAGAGTTTTTTTGATAAAAGCACAATATATGTTATAATCCTACTTATACAATTATATATATTTTTATATGTTAAAGAAATATTTAAAAATAGTCTTAAGATTGTTAATAGTGAGAAAGAGAAAAAAACAAACAAGAATAATAATGCTATTATTCCATTTAGCAGGTGGCAATAAAATTCTAATGAAACCATAGAAATTATTCCCTGACTGGTTTGGCTCAGTGGATAGAGCGTTGGCCTGCAGACTGAAAGGTCCCAGGTTTGATTCCGGTCAAGGGCATGTACTTTGGTTGCGGGCACATCCCCAGAGGGGGGTGTGCAGGAGGCAGCTGATTTATGTTTCTCTCTCATTGATGTTTCTAACTCTCTATCCCTCTCCCTTCCTCTCTGTAAAAAATCAATAAAGTATATTTTTTAAAAAGAAACTATAGAAATTAATTATAAGTAAATCTTTTTGTGAAAATATATTTTAAGTTCAGAATTTTTTATAGCATATGTATTTGGATATTTTCAGTGATTTCTTTTTTTGAATAGACAAAAGCATTTTGTAAATGAATAAAGTTAGGTATATAAGTACAATAATATTTTATACTTTTCTTCATATTTATGTACCATTCTTTTGGGATATATTGGTAAATATGTCATAATTTTTATCAGTATTTCAAATGGAATGTTTGATGTGGTGTTTAAATAATTTGATTTTATTTTATGACATACAATATGTTTTTTAAAAGTAAATTCAAAAGAAGAAATCCCGAGATATTTGGAGGTGAATGCTGACACTCTTATATTACTTAGGAGAAAATCCACCTCTAATTTGGTGTGTAAGTTTAGTTGTTTCTCAAAAACAAAAAACAGCAACACAATTTTATACACATACTTGTTATTGATTAAAATACATTTAAATATATCTATTTACTAAAATTGGATCTGTTTAACTTTAAAATAGGTCCAGAGGCAATATATTTCTTAATGGTTCAACATTAGGGAGAATTGTTAAATTATTTCCCATGTTTACTGAGAATAGAACAAGAAAAAATAGCTTTGAAAATGTATCTTTTAAAGTACCATATATACCCACAAGGAGCTCTGGAAACAACACTAGAAGACTGACTAATATGTCTCTGCTGAAAATTGGCCTTGTCGATGCTGAGGTCAACCATTTAGTTTTCAAAGTGGTGGTTTTGTCCTGTGTGAGTCTACCTAGCTTTGTTGCCATCTTCAAACCATAATTATATTTCTCATTTTCATAATTAGATCAAGGATCATTAGGTATTTGGGATCTTTTTCCTTAATATATATATATATATATACACACACACATGTATCTCACCATACATTTTAAAGAGCCTAAGAAGTTATCATTGGTGACTTTAGTTCATCTTTTCATGAATAAATCAAGGAATTTTGAGTAACATAGTTTAGTTGTGATACCCTGACAAAGAAAATTTTCTGTAGTCTGAAATAATTTCTGAAACTTCTGAATCATTATCATTTTTTCCATTTGTCTCATTCTTCTATTACTCCAAATTTACTATGAAAAAGAAAGCATGTCTCCTCAACAATAAAACGTCTAGTATTTATGACAGAAATAAAGAATTTTCAATCCTGAAGACAAACAGAAAATTTCATAGGTTGTCAGGATTTTCATTTCTTACCTGGACATTTTATTATCAAACAGGCAAACTGAAAAGCTACAAATAATTAAAATTAGACAGACCTTGATGTCCTCACTTAGTTCTTCTAAGTCTTTGGGATATTGAAAATGGTTGACTTTTTAAGTAAAAAAAAACAATGTATATTGTACTCTACACTAGGCAGAGTCATCTTGATAAATTTCTAAACTAATGAGGCCCCCACTGCTCTCACATCACGGCTGCATCTTCTCTTAAAACCTTACTATGAAGAAAAGTGAAAGTTGCAGAATGAAGCAGTGTTTCCTTGTGCAAAGATTTTCCTTGGAAACCTCAACTTCAGGGACATACATATTTATATGTATTCTTTCAAACCTATTCATACATTAAAAAGTAAAAAGAACCTTGGAATTCCCTCAATGAAAGTTACCAATGGATTCCCTGTAGGATGAAGGCAATGTTGTTCTACTGGGCATTGTAAGTTAATCAGCAATCATCCAGGCACACCCAAGTGTAGCAATTAGAACCACAATGTGTGTCCGTAGGGTTCACTGTGAGGGCACCTTGACAAACTGCTTCTGAGAAGTTTTTAGGACATATTTGTTTCCTTCATCTTATTACTCTTGATGTTGCCACTTTCCAACTATTATGTCTAACCGTTTTTTCAGACGTCTCAAAGATTCATCAAGTTCAACATAACCAAAACCAAATTTAGAGTCTCTTCAGACCCTATCACTAAACCTGGACCTCGTCTTATCTTCCCATTCTCCATTAATCTCATTACCACCTACTCTATTTTTAAAGAAATAAACCCGAGAGTCATCTTTGAATTCTCCATTTCCTGCCTCGCACAAACCCATGTCAAAACCATTATCAAATAGCTTGTATCTCCTTAATGTCTGCTGAAACAATCCACTTCTCTCCAAATTCAAGAAAACTCCATCTCCTGCCTGGAATACTGACATTGCCTTTTAATAATCTATGTGTATCGTGTGATATTTTCTCCCACCATTCTCTACATTTGGGCCAATGCCATCTTTATAAAAAAGCCAAACTGAGATTGATTATTCTTAAGTCCACTTAAGCCCATAAATAACTTCCTGTGGCTCCTAGTAGAGCGAAATCCTTAGGCCTTTCCTTTTCCTTACCCTAAAACATATCCAATTATCCTTCATACAAAGTTTTTGTCCAATGTAGTCAGATTTTTCAGGCAAATGATCCTGGTATTTCTTTGACAATAAAATTGATCTAGGAGTTGAAGTTAAAAATCAGAATTTTATCTGTGACTTCTGTATGCAATGTTGCTAAGAAAAAAATTCAGTTTATTTCTTTGTTTTTCTCATCTTATAAAAATAAAAAGAGTTCTCCATGCCAAGTGGCCAAGCTACCCAGTCTCTCTACAGCCCCTTTCGGTTTCTGCCTGATATGCTGCTTCTACTGGAGGAGGAGGGCATGAGCTGTGTGAGTGAGGCTGGCAGAGCTCATGAACCCAGATAGAAGCCCTGGAAGTGCCAACTGCAAGCAGGCATAAAAGTTTCCAAGTATGAAGATGACAAACCAGAATTATGAGCTTGTCCTTTTCACTGCCTTAGACATAGTAGAACACTTAGCACAATCTGTTTTGGTACAAGATAGTAAAACTGCAAATTTCCAATAAATGAGAATTTATGACTCAATTCTTTTGAGTTGCAAAGGTTTCTTCAGAGAGATATTTGTGATGTAGTAATTGGGTGAGATTTACTAGGTGAAAAGGAAAATTATGCTATCTGTGGGTAGCTGTATGGTTTGTGCAAGTTTGATACCAAAGGCTTATGATTTCTTGTCAGAGCAGTAACTTTTAAACATTGCATTATATTTTACTCTTGGGCATAAAATCTTTCTTATTCAGTCCAGCTGGAAGCTTTCTTACCCCCACGCCCCTTCAGAGTAGTCTGGCCCCTTACTCAACTGGTACACAGCGTCTTCATCCCAATTGGCTGCAGTTGACTTGTTTTGCCATTTCTCACCATACAAATGCCGAGCCTCATGACTGCAACGGATTTTTGAACTCTGATAACTGATGGTGTCTCTTCTCAGATGGAGGCTTGTCGAATACAGAGATGTTAAAATGAGCACTGAAGTGATAAGGAACTGCCTCTGTTAATTACACTCCTCACTTGTACAAAAATGAAGATATTTGGCTAGAGGGTCCTAACTCCTTTACAAGTCTACTCTTCACTGGACCTGCTATTCTAAGGAATTTTTCATTATTGGAATCTGGGAGCATTTACAAAGATCATGGAAGTAGAAAAGTAGGGAGGAGACGAAAATATCCCTTTTGTCTTGATTTGACTGAAATTCAAGCTTTTTTAAAATATATATATATATATATATATATATAGCATAGTACGAAGGAAGAAATGTATAGGGCAGATGTAAAATGCAGCCTGATTCCCAGTATACTAATGAAAGAAATTATCCTCCTGAATGTCTCACTAGTGTTCAGTATTCAGAAATTTTAATGCTTTTCTCAAAACCCTGCATCAGCGAGAGATCAACACAGCAGCAACTTACAGATTTTTATTCTCCTTTCTATAACTAGAATGCTAATTAATATTTAACATATTGGCATAAAGGAAATATCCTACAGTGTTTCAGTTGAATTCTATTAACTGAATAGGGTCTCTTTTTTTGTGTGGAATTTGTTTTTAATGGTGGAATTCATTGAAACTAGGTTTTATTGGTGGTAGATTTATTTCTAATTTTTCACCTAATTTGTCTTTTTCTCATATTTTATAGTATGGCTAATGCATCATGGTTGTTTAGTTCATTGATTATGTTGTTTAATATTCTATGTGCATATATTAGATCATGCATTCAGATCTGTTTCAGCTCTTATCAAGTCACTCCACTCAAAAACCTGAGTCCCTATTGCAATTTGAATAAAGCCCCAAGTCCTCAGCTAGCCATTCAAAATTTCTTCAAACTTTGTTTTTTACTTATATTTTCAGGTTCATCTCCAAAATTTACTGATGGCATAGCTACAAAAGGTACTCAGGTTTCTCTATATTGAAGAATCTCTAATATCCTATTTGTGATGAATTCCAATGCTCGTAACTATTCATTCTATGAATGTCAAATGTCCAGTATCTATACTTGCTCTCAGAAAAAAATACTAGTAAACACACACACACACACACACACATAAACACAATGGCATTACAAATGGGCAATATTTCCCTTGGTAGGTGAGATATGGATGTGTTCCACTGACTTATATTGTAAGACTACTCCTGATCTGGAATTTTCTAGCCCATACGGGAAATTCAGTAGTTTCCTTGAGCAACTAGCATTATTATTATAGTCTCAGGTATGCTTCTTTTTAAATATAACTTTACTGATTTCAGAGAGCAAGGGAGGGGGAGAGAGAGATAGAAACATCAATGATGAGAGAATCATTGACCGGGCTGCCTCCTGCACACCCCCTACTGAGATCAAAGCCTATAACTGGACATGTGCCCTTGACTGGATTCAAAACTAGGAGCCTTCAGTCGACAGGCTGAGGCTCTTGCCCTGAAGCGAAACAAGGTGAGGGAAGGTCTCAGGTAATTCTTAATCTGAAACA
>NW_005871188.1:1923910-1935623 GCF_000147115.1 Myotis lucifugus
GTAGGGAAGTTTTCTGCCATTATTTCTTCAAATAGGGTTTTCAATATCTTGCCCTCTCTCTTCTTCTGGCACCCCTATAATTCTGATGTTGGTACGCTTGAAGTTGTCCCAGGAGGCTCCTTACACTATTTTCATATTTTTGGATTCTTTTTGCTTTTTGCTTTTCCAGTTGGGTACTTTTTGTTTCTTCATATTTCAAATCTTTGACTTGATTCTTGGGATTCTCTTGTCTGCTGTTGGGTCTCTGTATATTATTCTTTATTTCAGTCAGTGTATGCTTAATTTCTAGTTGGTCTTTTTTCATATCCTCCAGGGTCTCACTAAATTTATCGGCGGTTTTCATAAAATTCTTGAAAAACCTTATAAACGTGGTTTTGAACTCTATATCCAGTAGTTTGCTTTCCTCCATTTCTGCCATTTGTGTCCTGTTTCTTTGTCTCTGCATTTTTTATGCTTCCCTGTGTTGGTAGAGTGGCTTTGTGTGCTAGGTGTCCTATAGGGCCCAGTGGCTCAGCCTCCCCAATTACCTGAGGTGGACACTCTTGGTGCACCCCTTTGTGGGCTGTGTGCACAGTCTTGTTGTAGTTAAGCCTTGGTTGCTGTAGTTATCACTGGGAGGAATTGACCTCCAGGCCAATCGGCTGTGAGAATCAGCTGTGTCTGCAGTGGGAGAAGTTCTGTGCTGAAGACACCCTTCTGGGGCAAGACTTGCTTCAGTAGGGCTTTGGTGCTCACTGAGTCTGCCCCCTGAGTGTGTTCCTTATGGATCTGAGGAGTTGTCATCTGGATGGTCCCACTCTGACCACTGGGTACACTGGCTCTTGGTTCCAAGGAGGTGCTAAATTTAGCCTCTGCCTAAGGCTACCCAGCAGGAGCTACAAAGAGATATGCAGATTCCCCTTCCTTTTTTGGGGGTTTGGGGGTGCCCAGATGAGGCCCAGCTGTGAAGCAATGCAAGCTGCTGTGGGGCCTTGGGTCTTCTCTTGGACATTCTGGGTCTGTCTGGCCCAGCTGCAGTTTGTTAGGTACTTTTCAGATTGCAAAGGGCCAGGGCATTCATATGCAAAAGCTTCTGCCACAGCCTGGGTGGGGCGGGGTCTTGGAAGCAACAGGGAGGAGCAAGCAGCTATGGCTGCTCCTCAGCCCTGCCCTAAGGGGCCGCGAGTCTCAGTGTCCTGGTAATTGCTGCAAGCACCTCTGAGGGAAAGCTGCCCTCTAGTTCCGAGTTCTGCCTGCTGCCACAGTCCAGTTTCTCCCCACATGAGTCCTGGGTCCCCAGAGACCTCCCAGAACTGGAGTTCAGAGCAGTCAGGAGCTTGTGACTCCCTCCTGATTCAAAAAGACAGCCGCGGCCTCAGGTGCCCGCCCCTTTCCGCGCGCACATGCTCGAGCCTCTGTACCTCTGCACTTTACTTCCGCACCTCCTCTGGGTCTCAGTGTGCTTTTCTCTTTCCTTCTAGTTGTAGAATTTCCACTCAGCCAGCCTTCCTGTAGTTCTGGATGATGTCCGTTTTGTCTTTTCGTTGTATTTTTGAAGTTGTTGTTGGAGGCAGCAATTTCCAGTGTTTACCTATGCCGCCATCTTGGTTTCTCCCCAGTATGCAGAAATTTTAATGCTTTTCTCAAAACCCTGCATCAGTGAGAGATCAACACAGCAGCAACTTACAGATTTTTATTCTCCTTTCTATAACTAGAATGCTAATTAACATTTAACATATTGGCATAAATGAAATATCCTACAGCGTTTCAGTTGAATTCTATTAACTGAATAGGGTCTCTTTTTTTGTGTGGAATTTGTTTTTAATGGTGGAATTCATTGAAACTAGGTTTTATTGATGGTAGATTTATTTCTAATTTTTCACCTAATTTGTCTTTTTCTCATATTTTATAGTATGGCTAATGCGTCATGGTTCTTTAGTTCATTGATTATGTTGTTTAATATTCTATGTGCATATATTAGATCATGCATTCAGATCTGTTTCAGCTCTTATCAAGACACTCCACTCAAAAACCTGAGTCCCTGTTGCAATTTGAATAAAGCCCCAAGTCCTCAGCTAGCCATTCAAAATTTCTTCAAACTTTGTTTTTAACTTACATTTTCAGGTTCATCTCCAAAATTTACTGATGGCATAGCTACAAAAGGTACTCAGGTTTCTCTATATTGAAGAATCTCTAATATCCTATTTGTGATGAATTCCAATGCTCATAACTATTCATTCTATGAATGTCAAATGTCCAGTATCTATACTTGCTCTCAGAAAAAAATACTAGTATACACACACACACACACACACACACACACACACACACACACATAAACACAATGGCATTACAAATGGGCAGTATTCCCCTTGGTAGGTGAGATATGGATGTGTTCCACTGATTTATATCGTAAGACTACTCCTGATCTGGAATTTTTCTAGCCCATACAGGAAATTCAGTAGTTTCTTTGAGTAACTAGCATTATTATTATAGTCTCAGGTATGCTTTTTTTTAATATAACTTTACTGATTTCAGAGAGCAAGGGAGGGGGAGAGAGAGATAGAAACATCAATGATGAGAGAATCATTGACCTGCTGCCTCCTGCACACCCCCTACTGGGATAAAGCCTACAACCTGGACATGTGCCCTTGACTGGATTCAAACCTGGGACCCGTTAGTCCCCAGGCCGAGGCTCTATTCACTGAGCCAAACCAGTTAGGATAGTCTCAGGTATTCTTAACTGAACATGGCATTCATAGTGATATAAAACCACATTCACATGGCCTGACCCCATGCATTATTAGGATGTACATCAAGCATGTCAAACTCACAGCCCACAGGCCACATGTGGCCCACAACGAATATTTTTGTGGCCCAACCAATATAACGGTATGTAAGAAACATTTTAATAAAAATTTTGTAGCTTAATTTTTATGATATCCTGTTATACATAATTTTTTCAAATATATATTTTCATTGATTTCAGAGAGGATAGGAGAGAGAGAGATAGAAACATCAATGAAGAGAGAGAATCATTGATTAGCTGCCTCCTGCATGCCCCCTACTGGTGATTGAGACTGCAAATGAGCATGTGCCCTTGACTGGAATTGAACCTGAGATCCTCAGTCTGCAGGCCAATGCTGTATTCACTGAGCCAAACCAGTTAGGGCTGCTATACATAACTAGAGGCCCAGTGCATGAAAATTTCATGCACTCGGGGGTTCCCTCAGCCGGGCCTGCACCCTCTCACAGTCTGGGAGCCCTCAGGAGTTGTCCTACTGACAGCTTAGTCCTGCTCCCCCTGGGCAGCGGGCCTAAGCTGCAGTCTGGCCTCCCTCTGTGGGAGGCAACCGGGGTGGGCCCGCACCCCCCATTGCCCCTCCGCTGCAGCTGGTCGCTACCACCACCACCCCCCCATCACTATCCCTTCCCTCTACCCACTGGCGCGTGCCTTGGCTGGCCTGGTGCTGCCTGCTCACCAGCCCTGCCCTTCGCTGACTGGTCATTCTGCCATTCAGTCAATTTGCATAATATGCTTTTATTATATAGGACTAGAGGCCCGGTGCACGAAATTCGTGCACTGGGGATGGGTGGGGGGTCCCTTAGCCCAGCATGTGCCCTCTTGCAGTCCGGGACCCCTCCCTTGTTACTGCCCACCTGCTTGCTGCTTCCTACCGCTCGGCTTGCTGCTCCTTAGTGCTGCCACGAAGGCCTTGGGTCTGCTGGGTGCCGGGCCTGCGGGTTTGTGTCTCTGATACCCCCAGCAGCCCCAGCCCCAAGGTGGTGGGCCTTGGGGCTGCTGGGTACAGGCCCCCCTGCGTGTTTGTGTCTTCTATCAGGCCCCCAGCAGCCCCAGCACCACCTAAATAACTTAAGGGAAACTTTATTTAGTCTTCTTTTAAAAGCAATCTAGTTTAAAAATGAGTTGCAGTTAAGACAGAACAAAGAACATGGTACCTAAGAGTGAGATAGACTGACAGAGGAGAGGCTGGGCACTGGTCAGGGGCTTACATGCCAACTGTTCTCCACCTGAGAAATGATGTAAAATCGGTTTCTTTAGTTTTCTGCTTAATGGTCTTCTCCAGCACTGAGGTCAGAGGAGCCGCCTTCCAGCCCGTAGGCTGCTTCTCAGAGTCGAAAATTTCGCCATAGGCCTCTGCCTAGGATAGGACCTCTGAACCCCCAGGATGCATAAACACACAGGGCTTCCATCAGGCTCCGCTGATCCCGGGGCCGGGAGGCCTCTTGGCTCCACTAATCCCCAGGCAGTGAGGCCTCTTGGCTCTGCGGCTTCAGGGCTGTTTGGCTTCGCTCTACTGCTTGGAGCCTGAGTATGCAGATTAACCACCATCTTTTAGCTTCTATGATTGAAACATTGTATCTTTTGGAGCTGTTGCTTCAGGAGCTCAGAGTCCCGCAGCTGCAGGCGGGAACCTTGGTTTCCTCTATCGCTGGGGCAACCAAGCATCCTGTTCTCAGCTGCCTGGCTGCCTGCCGCCATCTTGGCTGACAGTTAATTTGCATATACTCACTGATTAGCCAATGAAAAGGGTAGCAGTCATATGCTAATTACCATGTTTCTCTTTTATTAGTGTAGACTAGAGGCCCGTTGCATGAAGAGATTCGTGCAATAGGCCTTCCCTTCCCCTGGCTGCTGGCACTGGTTTTCCTCTGGCACCTGGGACCCACCTACATTTCTATGAAAATTGAAGCTTTTGTTTTTCTGTGGCCTACATAAACTTAAATCTTGTTTATTTGGCCCATGTTAGCTTTTGAGTTTTACATGCTTGATGTACATGAAGATGGCATCCACAGAAACAAATGATAGAGAAAAGATGAGAGACCTGTAGATTGCAAGGTCTTGGGTCTTGTGACTTCTTACCTAATCAGCTGTCACTAAGGTGGTAATCTCCTGTAATAAAACTGTACACCTAGCCGCACAGACCTACTTTATGCTCAGTGGGAGCAGTGGGTGTAGGAGGCACCTAGAGTTTCAGACTATTCTTTAGTACAAACACTAATTTATCTAGAGAATTTTCTGCAAAATTGTATGTTAAGCAATACAGAAAGACTAGCTATTATCATCTAAAATCACACATCAGGAAAGAAATATAGCAGAAAATTAAAAATATTGCTCATTTATTTAGACAAATATTTTGTTTTATTCATCAGTAAAATACAAGAACATAAATAAGAAGGCTAAAAGGCATACAATGGATACCAGGCTGGAAGGAAAAAAAGGAAAGGAGATAGGAAGATACAATGATGTTTAAATTTAATCATTCCCTCTCAAATGAGACACCAGTATTAGAAGAATATTGGAAACACTGAAAATTTTCAGATGGTTTCTAATTCTGTTTTGTTTTGTTTTGTTTTGTTAATCCTCACTGAGGATATTTTTCCATTGATTTTTTTTTCTTTTTTAGAGAGAGTGGAGGAGAAAGGGAAAGACAGAGAGAAACATAGATGTGAGAGAAACACATCAATTGGTTGCCTCAGAACCTGTAAATAAGGTATGTGCCCTTGATCAGAATTGAAGCCAGGACCCTTTAGTCCTTAGGCCAAGGCTCTATCCACTGAGCCAAACCAGCTAGGACTAATTCTTAAAAAATTTATTTTGTTTTGACAGTACTTCCAATAACAATAAAAACAGAAATTCATACATACAGAAATGTCTTTATCTCTTATTGTAAAAATTATTGATAAATATATGTCTAGATATGTACTTAGACCAGTGGTTCTCAACCTGTGGGTCGCGACCCCTTTGGGGGTCGAACGACCCTTTCACAGGGGTTGCCTAAATACATCCTGCATATCAGATATTTACATTACGATTCATAACAGTAGCAAAATTACAGTTATGAAGTAGCAACGAAAATAATTTTATGGTTGGGGGTCACCACAACATGAGGAACTGTATTAAAGGGTCGCGGCATTAGGAAGGTTGAGAACAACTGACTTGGACAAATATTTTAATATCAGAGGAGAGGTTACTTGTCTAAAATTACTTTTAAAAGTGACTGTAATTACCTGTAAATGTTTGAAGAATGTGTATATAGTCATTTTTGTTTTTAAAACACATGGGTTTATTATTTCATCATAAATAATTTTTTTATAAAATTCTTGCAAAGGAACTTGTTCAGGAATAATAAAGTTGAAAAATTGTTTGGTTTTATGGAAAATTTTAAAAAGACTTACATTAAACTCTTTCTTTACATGTGCTTCAAACAGTTTCCAAAAAGGGCTATTACTGGAGTAAGAGCTTGTATGCATTTACTCAGCCACTGCTTATCCACTGATGTGATAATATAGCAGTAGATGCAGCGGAAATAGTCCTCCACTCTTGACTACAGATGAAAACCAAATCACGCACTCTAACAAATTAGTAGTGTTTAAAAGACTTAATAATCACTCATAATTATCAACCATATTTATAGTATAGTCATATAAAGATTGCATCTTTTCCATTTTTTTCAATAAAAAATTCATTGAGTATTATCAATGTGCAAGACACCTATAAGATGTTATTTATTGAAATAGAAATTGTAAAAAATATTAAGAACATTTTATTTAAGAAATATATATTCCTTTATCATTTTATTAGTCTATCTAAAATTTGCTTCTTTTGCTATATAAAAAGAGATTTAGTGCCATGGCCAAGTGGCTCACTAAGAGCATGGTCCCATACACCAAAAGGCTGCAGGTTCAATTGCTGGTCGGGGTACATACCTACATTGCAGATTTGATACCTGGTCAGGGCACATGTAGGGGAGGCAACCAATTAATGTTTCTCACATTGATTTATTCTCTCTCTCCCTCTCTTCCTCTCTCTCTAAAAATCAATAATATAAAAACATATTATTGGGTGAGGATTTTTTAAAAGTGAGAGATTTAGCAAGAAATTACACTAATGCACAACAAAGAATTCATTTTGCCCTGTTCTTCATCTGGACCAGATGCAAGACTCACACATCTGAAAAAAAGATCATTATACTAGAAGAAGAGAACAGTGAGCCTATAGACACTTCTGTGGAGAAGGCATTACTTCTGCCTTCAGTATGGTAAAGAAGACATGAGTGTAAGAGACAATATTATTCATAACAGTGAAGTTTGAGTAAAGAGCAAGAAAATAAAAAGAATCAATGCATTAATAGGTTCATCTGCTTGGAAATTTTATATGACATTAGATTGATGTTTTGTGTTGGACCTCAACAGAATGTTTAAATAGAAATCCCATACGAGCAATGAGAGGCAGAAAGCCAAAAATGTGAAACACTCAACAACTAATTCAGTTCAGAAGAATATTCATAATATTGCAAAATATAAATACCCATAATATCAGCAACATATAAAAACTAAAAGTAAATGAATTCAACTCTAAATATATAAGCTAGAAGAAAACAAATTATTACAAGAAAAGAAAGCAGAAGGAAAATTTTAAAGATGGGGAAATTAAAGAGCAAGAAAATAAATAATAGCAAAGAAAGTTAGATGTAACAAAAATTATGAGATGATTCTTTTAAAACATCTATAAAATATTAAAATTACTAGCTAACCTAAATTTTTAAAAATGAGAACCAAGCCCCAAATGTAAAAAAAGGAAATAACCTTTTATATCCAATACATTTTTAAAAGGTTATGATCATCTTTGTCCAATTCTAGACAAATAAACCACTTACACATATATAACAGTCTCTGTTACTGTCAATTATTAAATAAAATGTGGGGGAGGAGTCCCTTGCAGATAACAAATTTTCAAAAACTAAATGTTCAAATAAAAAGCACTTATGATATTTTTAAATGAATCAACTATGGAAGATGTAAGTCACTTCAACCGAAGTAGTAACTTCAACTGGGCTCACATCCAAGAAAACATTGTGTGAAGCTGGGCTCCTTCACCCAGTGCTCAGAGACCACCCTCACCACTCGCCCTTTGGTGAAAGGGCAGAGCCATGGCTCATCTGCAAGACTTGGGGACTTGTTTATGCAAAGAGTGAAATGAAAACAATTTTGAAATTTTCCTTGGGAACTGTCTACTTCTTTGCAACTCTTCTCAAGGCACCCATAACCTCTTTATTTCTCAAGCTATAAATAAATGGGTTTAGCAGGGGAATTATAATCGTGTAAAACAGGGAATACATTCTGTCCTGATCTTCAGCTGGACCAGATGCAGGACGCACATACATGCAGATGAGAGTGCCATAGTACAGCGAGACAGAGAGCAGGTGGGCACTGCACGTGGAGAAGGCTTTGCCTTTGCCCTTTTCAGACTTTTTTTTTCAGAATGTCAGAGAGCACCCGAGTATAAGACATTACGATGGTCATTAAAGTGGATATTTGTATAAAAGCTGCAAAAATAAGTATCATTAGTGCATTAATAGATGGGTCATAGCATGAAATTTTGAACAGCTGTAAAATTTCACAGTAGAAATAATGTATTATGTTAGACTTGCAGAAAGTTAATCTTAATAACAAACTCACGTGAACCAGAGGATGCAGAAAACCAACTGCATATGAAATACTTATCAACTTAGTGCAGAGTCTGTTGGACATCACCACTGGATAAAGCAAGGGGTTACATATGGCTACATAGCGGTCATAGGCCATCACTACCAAGAGGAAACATTCTGTAGTTGCACTGGAAGCAAAAAAATAAAATTGGGTGATGCACTCAGCTAGGGATATCACTGCAGTCTTTTCTAAGAAGTTGACCAGCCTCCTGGGAGTTACGGAAGTCGAAGTGCAAGCATCTGCAAAAGCTAATCCACCAAGGAACAAGTACATGGGCGTGTGAAGATGGGCATCCTTCCAAATAAGAGCCATCAGTCCAAGGTTGCCTACCATGGTGGTGAGGTAGATGACTAAGAACACGAGGAAGAGGAGGACCTGCAACCATGGTTGCTCTGCAAGTCCTGTGAGAACAAACTCAGTCACCAGAGTCTTGTTTCCTTCTGACATATCCACACTTGATCACTGTAATGAGAATATATGTGACAAAGATGATTGCTAAAGGTAACACAAGGTAGTGGTACCTTTTTGCAAATTAAATTATACCTTCCTGTTGTTTTCCATTTAATTAGTAGTTTTAAAAAATATGTTTTTATTGATTTTATAGAGAGAGGAGGAAAAGAGATAGAGAGATAGAAACATTGATCGGCTGCCTGCTGCCTGCCCCCTACTGGGAATCGAGCCCAGTACCTGGATATGTGCCCCTTGACTAAAAATCAAACTGGTGACCTCTTGGTTCATGGGCCCATGCTTAACCACTGAGCCATACCGGCTGGGCTAATTAGTCGTTTGTAATGCTTAACTTTTATCCTATAGTAAGTCTGTTTATGAATTCTGTGTTTAGAACAATGTCACCCCCAATAAATTTAATAGTAAAAAATTCTGTGTTTAGGTATCTGACCCTAAAATTGGGGAAAAAAACAACACAGAGAAATAAATGCAAATATTTGAGCCAATATTAAAATCACCTGAAAAATGATTGCACGTGGAAGAGATGCAAATGCATGACTATTGCATATGGAAAAAAATAGGCTAATAATTTAGGCATAACCACATAATTTCTTTCTTAATCCTCACCTGAAGATATTTTTTATTGATTTTTAGAGAGAGAGGAAGGAGGAGAAAGAGAGAGAAACATCTATGTGAAAGAAAAACATAGATTGGTTGCCTCCCATACACACCCCAAATGGGAATCAAGCCTGCAACCGAGGTATGTGCCCTGACTGGGAATCAAACCCATAACCTTTTAATGAACTGGACACTGCTCCAACCAATTGAGTCACCCAGCCAGGGCAAAACCACATATTTTTTGTTGCAGAGACAAATGGAAAGGATAGAAATATTTTGGGGCAAATATTTAAGCTCCTATGTTCTTGAAAGGGAAACAAAAATACATTTACCACAATAATAACAGTTGAAATAAATAATAATTTACTCTTTAAAAAACCATTTTCATAATTTTATAGCCATACCTTTTGACACTTATAATACAAGAAATGTTGAATGAGAATACATTAGAAGAACTGGGTTTGTTTAGTCAGTGGGGAGAATGAGGAGTTGTTATTCTCCATCTTCACTAAGCTAAAAAAAAGATTTAGTAAATTTATATTATTAAACACATACCTACATGGAACCTATTATTAATATATACACCTCAAAAGATTCACTGGAGTATATTTGCTGAAAATGAACTATGGGAATGTTAAAAATATGTCTTTTTTTCCAAAGTAGAGATTTTAACCTGAATAAGTGTCCAAAGTGGAGATTTTTGTCCTGAATAAAGTGGCTTTACTTTCTTTGCAATCTAAACCATCAAATAATAGATATTCCTAATTTCACTGAATGAATTCAGTGTAATTAAGCTAAGAAGTAGTTAGCTTTGGGAATTGTTTTCCTTAAGATGAATATGAAAGAAATATCTCTAGGTTAGAGTAAAGAAAATGGTGCTGACCATATATTATATATTACATATTTATAATATAAGGATTATGTTACTGACTTTAGCCTTTATTCTCATGATTCCATGAAATTTTAAAAGCTATGTATTATAGACAGCCAGCAAACTCAAAGGTTAGGATTATACCTATTCTGCAAAATTACAAATAAACTAGATACAAGCAGCGTAGCTGTCTCAATTCTAAACTATCTACATTATAAAATAAAATTTATGTATTTAATTAAAGTGGAAGACAAGAGAGAATATATGTAAAACAGATATATCAAATAAAAAACAGAGTAATATGGAAATTATAAAAAAATTTAAAGCTGTTAAATCATTCTTATTGTGATTAATTTTTCCCATTCAATTCTTCTAAGTTTATTATTCATGAAATTTTGTGATAAATGTCTCCTTTACAGTAAGCCGTCCTCCTCCCATCTGTCCAGATTTTGATGGCTGGCTGGGAAAAAAATCTCAATGCCTTACTGGAATTTTAATTTCTTACACAAATACCTTATATAGATATTTTATTATATCTAAAGACAAATTGCAAAACTCTGAAGTAATAGAAAATGTAGAAATCACTGCACTCTTACCCAGTTCCTGAAAAACATTGGAAAATTGGGAAGTGATAGTTTTTCTGAAATAGCATGCAAAAATGAGACAGTGATTACTGGCACACTGATTTTCATCAGTAAATCTACAATGAATGGAAATAATATCTATTTCCAAACTTGCTCTATAAAAATAAAGGTACAGGAAAGAAAGATATTCCCTCTACACTTCCAAAGAATTCCCTGTAGGATGAAGTCAAATTTGTTCTACTGGGTTTTGTGAGTTAATCGTGATTCACACCCATAACTAGCTGTAACAATTAAAAACTATATGATTCACAGGGATTACTGTGGGAACATCTACAGAACATCCATAAACAATTTTTTTTTTCAATTTTTTCCCCTTTATTGATTAAGATATTACAAATGTGTCCTTATCCCCCCAATGTCCCCTCATCCCCCCAATCCTGCCCTCACCCTCATCCCCTGTTGTCCACATCCATTGCTTATGCTTATATGCATGCATACAAGTCCTTTGATTGAGCTCTCCCCTTACTCCTCCCCTCTCTCCCTACATTCCCTCGGGTTTGGAGGATCTGAAACAAAGCCTGCAGTTTCTCTATAACTGTTTTGGTTCATCCGGATAATGGTGGTCCATTATAAGTCCACAACTTGAGGAGGAAGCAAGAGAAATTAGATCTTTTCTCCGACTCACTTTATTACATTTAGC
>NW_005871188.1:1935723-1939353 GCF_000147115.1 Myotis lucifugus
TCTTTTTATAGCAGCATAATATTCCATTGTGTAGATGTGCCAATGTTTTAGGAATATTTCCTTTCTCTTGTGTTTTTTGTGTGTGTTTTTAATGATGTCATCATTCAAATATTAGTATCTACTTTACATGTTCCTTTGGAAGTTTCAAAATTACCTTAGAGCAGTGGTTCTCAACCTTCTGACCCTTTAAATACAGTTCCTCATGTTGTGACCCAACCATAAAATTATTTTCGTTGCTACTTCATAACTGTAATGTTGCTACTGTTATGAATCATAATGTAAATATCTGATATGCAGGATGGTCTTAGGCGACCCCTGTGAAAGGGTCGTTTGACCGCCAAACGGGTCGTGATCCACAGGTTGATATCTGCTGCCTTAGCGTCACCATGTCCAAATTTAAAAGTAGGATCTTCAATTGTCCTCTGGGGCAGGATAGTAAGAAGCTAGGAAAATTCCTGGGCAAGTGGAAGGAGAAACTGAGACAAGAAAATTAAATAAGGCCAAACAGTTTGGGCAGTTTGCAGCTAGCTTGTAAATTTCAAGATCTTATCTTCCTCCCAAAAAAAGAACAATTGAAAGAAAATAGTTAGTAACTATCCTTCCTAAACAGAGAATACATAATTTTAATGACCCTGGCCTGGAAAAATTGAGAACAAAGACCCTAGCCAAACCCAAAGTTAAATATCATTTGGGGGATGCTACGACAGGAAAGGGGGAAAGGAGAAAGAACAGGAGTTTTATTTCACGCACTAAACAAAGAAGTCGGCAGTCTTAGAACTTGCCAAGATAAAAATTGCCAGATGTTCTCATAAATTCTGAAAAGAGTCCCAACAAAGTGGAAAAGGGTACATTGAAATCTAATCTACTGCCCAAGATATTTGGCAGAGGAACCTTGAAACCTGTAGACAGAGAAGTATAAAATCCCTAGACCTCCACCAGGCAGGGCACTCAGATTAGCTGGGTGCGCACTTGTGCTACATGCCAAGTGTATTTTTAATAAATATTTGCTTGCCTTCTTTAATAAATTCACATGCTTTGCCACAACACTACTGTCACTCATCTGAAATCTTTCTTATGAGATTGACAAGCACCAAGGAGGGCCCAGCCCTCCCTCTTCGACTGAGGGCAGTAACACTACCCCAGACCTTCCAATGTTCTCTATCTAGAGAAATGATACCACTAAACAGTTTTTCAAGCCATAAAACAGGGAGGTGTCCTTGACACTGAATGCTCCCTTGGATTCCATAGCTCAACCATTGCCAAGTTGTAAGATTTACCTCCTAAACTAAAGTCCTCATATCCAGCTATTTCTCACACTCTCTATAGGCACAACCAAATTCTAGCTACACTCACCTCTTGGATGGACTGCTAAAATAACCTCCTAACTCATCTATCTGACTCCATTAATACTCCAGTCCATTTCATTCTCCACACTACCCCCAGAACACTATTATAAAATATAAAACTTGTTACGTCATTACCCAAACTCCACTTTTATCCATTATTAAGAGCTGAATTCTGTCCCCCCAAAATTCCTATGTAAAAGCCCTAATCTCCAGTAGCTCAGAATGTGACCAAATTTGTAGACAGGGCTTTTAAAGAAGTAAGTTAAAATAAGGCCATTAGGGTGGGTCTTAATCCATCTGACTTGTGTCTTTACAAAAAGAGAGAATTAAAAGAGACACTAGTGTGGGAAACTGTTTATTGCCTTCACTATCTGATAAGCGTAGACAGAGAACCCCCCCTCCCCCGCACCCAAGGCTGAGTGCCTTTGAAGTCCTAGCAAAGGTCGGAGCTAGGCACCACCTCTGTTTGTCCAGACAGTGGTAGCTGAAACTACTCCCCCATTTATTATTATGTAAATCCTTGCTGATGGGCTAGTCTGCCTGTTAATGGGGGGTCACCTGCCTAAGGGCTATGCTATGGGTGCATCCCAGATCAATAAAAGCTTGGTGAGGCCTGAGCACAGGAGGAAGTCCTTCCTCCTGAGTTGGACTTACTCGCCTGGTCCCCCAATATTTCCAAATTATCTCTTGTCTTTTCATATTCATTTGTGTGCGGCCCTGCTTCCAGTTCCTGAACCCTGATCCACGCAGGACGTGGGAAGGAAACACTCAACACACTAGCTATGCTCACATAGAGGAAAGATCATATGAGGACATAGTGAGAAGGCAAGCCAAGGAAAGAGAGATTTTAGGGAAAAAAACAATCTCTACTGGCACCTTGATCTTGGACCTCCAGCCTCCAAAATTAATTTCTGTTGTTTACACCATTCAGCCTGTGTTGTTGGTTATGGCATCCCTTGTAATCTAATATACCCACCCATCCCATCTCCACTTAAAACTTGTAATTTTTTTTCCAATGCACATAAGTCAAGAACCAAAATCCTTAAGCTTAGTTTTCCCTTATCCATATTATAAAACAGATCCAATATTTAACTACCTACACTGTTTTTCCTTTTGCATTGAGTAGATGTATTAGTTACAGCAACCTTAGCTGCTTTAAGAAATAGACCTCAATATCTTGGTGAGTTAACAGCAAGTTTCTTTCTCTCTCAAATAAGATATTAACACATTTCTTAGTTGGTTCTATTCTAATTGAATCCTTTCATCTTGTCACTCTACCACTTCAACATATGACTTCCATGTTTGCTGTGCTCATCTAGATTAATGACATTTAAAATCTTAACTTGTTGAAGAGAATGAGCCAGAATATCCTACAGTATAGATCTGTCTTGTAAAAAAAAAGAATGCAATCAATAAAAAAAGTAAAATAAAATGAAAAAAGTAATATAAATGAAGCCACTTTAAAATGAGCTGGAGCTCTAATGGATTTGGCTCAGTGGATAGAGCGTTCGCCCACAGACTGAAGGGTCCCAGGTTCAACTCCAGTACCTTGTTTGTGGGCTCTATCCCCAGTTGGGGAGGGGGGCATACAAGAGGGAGCTGATCAATGTTTCCAACTCTATACCCCTCTCTCTTCTTCTCTGTGAAATCAACATATATATATTTAAAATGAGCTGGAGTTGACACCCCAGAAAAACTTCTTTGCTTGTCTTATGCCTCAAACCTTTGGAATATTAAAACAGGGCAAAATGACCTTTGGACTGGGCCTAACGCAACATTGTGCCCCAAGGGACTATTTGCCTAGATGACAAGAAAGCAGATATTAAGACTAGGGGACTGATGACTACTAGACTAAAAATTAAAAACATTGCTTAGAATTAGCCTTCTTTCTATTGATGTAATTGTTCCCTTTCCCTTTCTCATAAGTACCCCTTTGTCTCCTAATCGGAACACTATTTGGGCTTCTACTGAAAGCTGTTCGTGCTTCTTGACAGCTATTCTTTTTTTATTATTATTTCAAATAAATGCTTGTTGCCTCCCACTCTGAAAGGCCTTTATTTATTTTTGGTTAAGCCTTATTTTTCTTCATAATGAGAAAACTTGTTTGTATAGTTAGCTACACTTACTGAACTTCCAGATATTCTGTATCAAATATTATGCAAATAATGAGACAGATGGGATTTCTTTTTTAAAAAATTTATTGTTGACAGTATTAGGGGTATTCCTCATTTTCCCCTCATTTGCCTCCCTTCCTCCAGCGGCGTGCCCCACCCCAGATTTTTCC
>NW_005871188.1:1939453-1978735 GCF_000147115.1 Myotis lucifugus
TCTTCCCGTTCCCTCCGCATCCCTCCCCCCTGAGATCTATCATTATGTTCCATGCATCCATGTCTCTGGACCTTATTTTGTTTGTCAGTTTATTTGTTCATTAGATTCCATATATAAGTAAGGTCATACAATATTTGTCTTTCTCTAACTGGCTTATTTTGCTTATCATCATAATTTCTAGGTCCCTTCATGCTGTCACAAAAGGTAAGAGACCCCTTTTTTTAAGCTGCATAGTATTCCATTGTGTGAATGTACCAGAACTTTTTTTTAAACATATATTTTTATTGATTTCAGAGAGGAAGGGAGAAGGAGAGAGAAAGATAGGAACATCAATGATGAGAGAGAATCATTGATTGGCTTCCCCACACTGGGGATGGAGCCTGCAACCTGGGTATGTACCCTGACCAGGAATTGAACCAATGACCTCTTGGTTCCTGGGTCAACACTCAACCTCTGAGCCAAGCCAGCCAGGCTTGTACCAGAACGTTTTTATCCACTCACCTACTGATGGTCACTTAGGCTGTTTCCAGATCTTAGCTATTATAAATAGTGCTGCTATAAACAGGGGGTGCATGTATTTTCTCTGATGGTGTTTCAGAATTCTTAGGATATTTTCCTAGAAGTGGGATCTCTGGGTCAAATGGCAGTTACATTTTTTATTTTTTGAGGAAACTTCATACTGTTTTCCATAGTGGTTGCATCAGTCTGTATTCCCACCAGCAGTGTACTAGGGTTCCCTTTTCTCTACATCCTCACCAGCACTTGTTGTTTGTTGATTTACCAATGATAGCTATTCTGACAGGTATGAGGTGATACCTCATCGTAGTTTTAATTTGCATCTCTCTGATGATTAGTGACCTTGGGCATTTTTTCCTATGTCCATTGGCCATCTGTATATCCTCTTTGGAGAAGTGTCTATTCAAGTCCATTTCCTATTTTTAAATTGGATTGTTTGTTTCCTGGTGTTGGGTTGTATGAGTTCTTTGTATATTTTGGAAATTAACCCCTTATTAGATGTATCATTGGCAAGAATATGTTCTCCTATACAGTGGATTCCCTTTTCATTTTGTTGGTGGTTTCTTTTGCTGTGCAGAAGCTTTTTAGTTTGATGTAGTCCCATTTGTTTATTTTTTCCTCTGTTTCTCCTGCTCTACAAGATGTATTGCCAAAAATCCTGCAATGTATGATGTCTGAGATTATACTACCTATGTTTTCTTCTGGGATTTTATGGTTTCACAACTTACATTTATGTCTTTTATCCATTTTGAGTTTATTCTTGTGTATAATGTAGGCTGGTGGTCTAATTTTATTTTTTTGCATGTTCCTGTCCTATTTTCCCAACACCATTTATTGAAGAGACTACCTTGACTCCATTATATGCTCTTGCCTCCTTTGTCAAATATTAATTGGCCACAAGGCATGGGTTGATTTCTGGGCTCTCTGTGCTGTTCCATTGGTCTATATGCCTATACTTATCCATATTTTCTCACTGAGGACATGCCCATCGATTGTAGAGAGGAAAGGATAGAGAAACATCTATGTGAGAAAGAAACATTGATCAGCCGCCTCCCATTCATGCCTCAATATGGGATTGAACCCACAAACTAGGTATGTGCCCTGATGGAAAATTGAACCTGTGACCTTTCAGTGTATGGGATGATGCTCCAACCAACTGAGCCACACTGGCCAAAGCACATTCCATATTTTTTGTAAAGTATGTGGTTGTCTAATCAATATGTTGTACACCTGAAACTAATACAAAGTAATATTGAATATAAACTGTAATTGGAAATTTTTCTAAATTAAAAAAAATAGTTCAGTAAATTCTTACAAAGTAATTCCATAAATTAATTCTTATAAAGTAATCTTATAAATAATTTTAGCACTATACTTCTTCCAATCAAACATTTTATTCAGTTTATAAAGGAGGAAAAAGGAGGAAAAGGGAGACAAAAAGAATGCATAATTTCCCAGACTTCATTAAATAGTCATTTTATTTATGCCATTTTTCATTCTACTAATAATCTAGCAATACAATACTAACAATTATAATTAGAGCAACAGTGTACCTTGATAATTGGAAGTATGTACACTCATGCCATAAATAATTTAGAATAAATCTTTAAGTCTATTTCTTTTTAGTGTCCTGGGATTTATACTTTCTTGGGGGAGAGCTTACAATGTTACAGTGTTAGTAGAACCTGAAAAAAGTTACTGAGGATTTCTAGACTACTAAATGGTAGAAAAAGCTACTGCCATCATATAATGCTACTTGAATAAATATATCATTAATGTGAAATATAAAGAAAAGTAACTTGGGGATGTCTGCTCTTCCTCAATGCACTGACTACGTGCCCCCTGGGGTCATGAAGTTTTGTTTTTCTCTGCTTCTGGGCCCTCTGCCACAACCATGCTCCACCAGATCCTCAGTCAGGCCAAGAACCATCCAAGCTGGATCCCCCTCTTTGTATTTCTTGGAGCCAGAGGTACTGGGCAGTGCTGTATGTCTTATACCTGGCATTGTTCAATATAGATGACTATTGGGATTGAAAAAATAACTCTGAACCCTGGAACAAACTGGGTCCCAATGGTTCTACTCAAGAAGAAACTGAAGAAAAAAGGTCCTGATTTCTATATGAAATGTTTCACTGTACAGCTGCTTAGAATGAAGGTCTTCTAGAAGCCATCTGCACAATTGTCCACTTAACTGGGAATATTTCCCCTCCAAATACATGAAATCATGTTGGTGAATTGTGTTGGCGTTTACACTGATTAGTAAATATTTGAAACTTGAAATAGGATAAGTAACTTGTATAGAATGATATTTATCTTGAATGGAAAAATTTTTTAAATGCTGGAGAGTGAAATTTTACAAAAAGAAAAAAAAGAAGAACTATTATGGAAAGTGAACTGCATCCAGCATGGCCAGTGGTAAACCTGAGGAGGGGTGGTGAAGGATTAAAGAAAACAGACAAGAGAATATAGCTGTGGCTAGGTGGGACGCTGTTCTCGGGTGGAGAGACAGTGCCACAGCCTGCAAGCCAAGTCTTTATTTTATAGTCAGATCCCAGGAGGAAAAGCAAGGGTGTGGTCAAGATGTTTACAATGTTCTCTAGAGTTTCAAATCTACTTAATTACATGCACCTCAGAACTATATCAAGCTTTGTTTTGGCAGCACTTGCTGCACCTCCCACAGCCTACTTCACTCAGCCACCTGGGACCACAGGTTTGAACCATAAGGTCAAGCTTACAACCACAGCCTTTGGCTATAATTGTGCTGGGAGGGCTTTGCTCTCCAACCTGGGACCTGCACGTTGCTTTGCCATGAGAGGACCGTGCCCTCTCGTTAGTCTAAGGCTTGAACCTATCCAAATGCTGTAGCCGCTCTCCACAGAAAGCAAGAAATATAGATTGGAGAATGAAAGGATTAAGACAGCAAAATTTATATGGAATGGTAAGAAGTCACTAGAAGATAAGGAGAATTTTATGGCAGAATAAATTAGACAAACATCTCTGGAGGCAGGCGGATGGCTGTAGGTGCTTTATAAAGGAAATGAGGTAATAAGTTGCCTAAAAAAGGAGGTGAGAAGGTTTGGGAATAAATATTTTGCTTTTCCTGTAGGCGTGCATGGGAGATGTGTGAACTGAAAATAACAGAGAGAAAGCAATATGTAGAGAGCAAGAAAATCAAATAAAACAACATTACCAGGATTGTTGTTAATGTACAACAATATAGAATGTGTGGTATATTCTATTATTACATTATTTTTCTTCTCTTAGTTCTCATTGAAAGTTGCAGAAGTTAAGATAAACACATTATAATAATTTCTCTTTGAATTTGACAGACCAAACTATAGCTATATTCATTTTAAGCCTAGTTTTCCTTTCTTGCTTCCCAGAGTTACCTTCTGAAGAGGCTTATTTTTGGAACTTTAGAGGAAGTCACACTGGTGATCTAAAGGATTAAGAAAGTTTCTGAGGTCAATAATAAGAATTCAATAGCATGTGCATTGTACAGATTGAGAACTGATCATTTCCAAGAACATTTTAGGAGTCAGTCAACTAGTCCCATCAATTCATACCATAGTGAATTGTAAAGAGCCGGAGATCCTGACAATGACAGTCCTCAGGAAGGAAGAAATAAATGAGAATCCCCAGCTGACAAGGACCTGATTTAAATCAGAATTAATAAGGATTGCAATTAAGATGGGTTTTATTAAGCAATACCCTATCTAATTTGAATCTCATCTTAAAGTTTCTCATTATCAGCCCGGCACTCAATTAGAGATGTTTTGGGGACTGATGGAAATGTCTACTAATAATGCTCATATGAGAATTGGAAAATTATTCAGTGAACTTATCTACTTTTCTGTTACCAAACTTTTGCAAATTTCCCTTGGGTAGCTTCTCATTATCTCAAATGATTGTCTTTCTCATGGCACCTTGTTAAGTTTTGGGTTTGTTTATTGTGTTGTTTTTTCTCTCTCCATAAGAACAAAGATGATCACCCTCAAGGCTGGTATAACAGGGCTGGAATACAGTCTGTATTTCAGTCATTATAGTTGGCTTCCTCCTTGGTCTTCTAAAAGTCCTAAATGAATTAAGATTGGAAAAAAAAAAAAAAAAAAAAAAAAAAAGCTCCTCTGTGCCAGTATCTCCCCAGGTCAGGAACCAAGTTACTTTTTTTTCTGGCCAATCCCTTCTCACTTAATTACCCACCTGGTTATTGACATAATAAGGCTGCCTTCTGCAGTAGGAGCTAACTATCCCAAAAGACTTGTTCCCACATTTCTGAGACAGTTAAAAATATGCTTAAAAATTCAGTATGGCCCTGACTGGTTTGGCTCAGTGGATAGAGCGTCAGCCTGTGGACTGAAAGGTCCCAGGTTCGATTCCAGTCAAGGGCATGTACCTTGGTTGCGGGCACATCCCCAGTGGGAGGTGTGCAGGAGGCGGTTGATCGATGTTTCTCTCTCATCGATGTTTCTAACTCTCTATCCCTTTCCCTTCCTCTCTGTGAAAAATCAATAAAATATTAAAAAAAAAAAAATTCAGTATGATAGTTCACCAAACTAGGACACAGAAAGCTTTTACCTTTTTTTAATCTCCCCAACTTACTCTGACTCCCCTTATTGGGTACATGATAGTTTCCTGTACAGTCTTCAATGCTTGACTAATTCATTAATAAAAATAAGAGTACCTGCCCTGGCTGGTGTGGCTCAGTTGGTTGGAGTCTCATCCCATGCACCTAAAGATGGCAGGTTTGATTCCCAATTAGGGCACATACCTAGGTTTCAGGTTTGATACCCGATTGGGGTGAAAACAGGAAGCAACCAATTGATGTTTCTTTTTCTCTCTCTCTTCATCTCTCTCTACAAATCAGTTTTTTAAAAAAACCAACATATCCTTGGGTGAAGATAGAGAAAAAAACAAAAACAAAATAAGAGTACACACAGTATTGATCACTAAACAGCATTGATTACTACTATGAAATCTGTAGTAATTTCTCCAAAGGAAATATTTACTTTTGCAAATTTTCAAATGTTTTATTTGTCCTCCCTGCCTTTGTTTAACACCCTCTTCAGCTTATCTTATATAGAAGAAACATTAGTTTATTTTTTTATGATGACCAGTCTTTCAGTTGCAAAATGATAACCAACAAAAACATGTTTGCAGACCAGTGATATCCCTATGTGTTGTTTACTTTCCTATATAATCTAATAACACAGAAACATGCAAATTGACTGCACCTCTGCTACGCTCCAAGCCACAGCCACCAGCCAATCAGAGCGACTATATGCAAATTAACAGAAACAAAATGGTGGCCGGCAGCCACAGAGCTGGAGCAAGCAGGAGGCTTGGTTGCCCTGGCAATGGAGGAAGCCAAGCTTCCCGCCTGCCCTGACCGACTGTGGGCTCTGCTCATGGCAACAAAGTTTCAATTATAGAAGATAAATAAATCCCAGATACCTGCTTCCAGCCAGCCTCCAATGGGAGCTTGGGTGGCTGGGGGCTGTGGCCAGCTTGCAAACAGCCATCAGCACCTCACCCAGGATGGCCACACCCTCATGGGATGAGGGTCCCCACTGGGGGGCTTGGCCAGCCTACAAACAGCCATCAGCCACTCACCCAGACTGACCAGGCACCCCAGCAGGACCCCCCACCCTGAAGGGGGCTTGGCCAGCCTGCAAACAGCCATCAGCCCCTCACCTAGGCAGGCCAGGCACCCCAGCGGGGACCCCCACCCTGAAGAGGGTGTGGCCAGTCTGAAAACGGCCCTCAGCCCCTCACCCAGGCTGGCCAGGCATCCCAGCAGGACCCCCACCCTGATCCAGGACACCCTTTAGGGCAAACCAGCCGGCCCCCACCCATGCACCAGGCCTCTATCCTATATAATAAAAGGGTAATATGCAATTTGACCTTAACAGCAGAACGATTGGGACTGACTGGTCACTATGACACACATTGACCACCAGGGGGCAGATGCTCAATGCAAGAGTTGCCCCCTGGTGGTCAGTGTGCTCCCACAGGGAGAGCTCTGCTCAGCCACAAGCCAGGCTGACAGCTGCCAGTACAGCGGTGGTGATGGGAGCCTCTCCCGCCTCCTCAGCAGCACTAAGGATGTCCAACTGCAGCTTAGGCTTGCTCCCCGCTGGCAAGTGGACATCTCCTGGGGGCTCCTGGGCTTCCAGAGGGATGTCTGACTGCCAGCTTAGGCCCAATCCCCCAGGGAGCAGGCCTAAGCCAGCAGGTGGTCATCCCCCGAGGGGTCCCAGACTGCAAGAGGGCACAGGCCAGGCTGAGGGACTCCCCCGAGTGCACAAATTTTTGTGCACCGAGCTTCTAGTATCTATATTTATAAAAGCCTAAGCAACCATTATGACTGAACAACCAGAATGACCGGTCAACCAGTCACTATGACACGCACTGACCCCCAGGGGGCAGACAGTCAATGCAGGAGCTGCCCCGTGGTGGTCAGTGCACTCCCACAGCCAACCTCCTGCAGCCCCTCCCCTCTACAAGCCAACCTCTCACGACCTTTCCCCCCAGCCAGCCAGCCTCAATCACCAGCCAGGCCAAGGGCCCCACCTGTGTATGAATTCATGCACTGGGCTCTAGTACTAGTAACAAAAGCCTAATATGCTAAGTGTCTGGTCGTCCGGTCAACCAATCAAAGCATAATATGCTAATGATATGCTAAGACCGCTCATCTGCTTGCTATGATGTGCACTGACCGCCAAGGGGCAGACAGTCGACTGGTCAACCAGTCGCTATGATGTGCACTGACCACCAGGGGGCAGATGCTCCAACCAGTAGGTTGGCTTGCTGCTGAGGTCCGGCTGATCGGGACTAAGCGAGATGGGCCAGACATGCCCTAGAGCCCTCACACAGTCCCTCCCTGGCTGGCCAACCTTTCATGTGCCTCCCTGGCCCTGATCATGCACCGGTGGGGTCCCTCAGCCTGGCCTGTGCCCTCTCGCAATCTAGGACCCCTCAGGGGATGTCGGAAACTGGTTTTGGCTGGATCCTTCAGGCCAGGCCGAGGGACCCCACTGGTGCATGAATTCATGCATTGGGCCTCTAGTAAATACATATTTATAGAATTTATATGGTTAGCATAGATCAATGCTGCTGCAGAATCCAAGTATTATATTTGTTGAAAATTCAACTTTTATAGTCATAGAGAAAATTATCAAGTTTGACTCCTTTGGCCCTAGTGTGAATTTTAATATTCACACCAGATTCTGTTTATCTACCTCCAGTAAGAGGTTGATCATTATATTGATTTAATTATCTGCTGTTCTGCTAACAGTGCCTGAAATTATACTACATAAGTATAATTTTTGTGGAATTTAAAGCTAGAGTCTCAAATAGTTGAGAAATGTACAGAATTCTCTCAAGATAACAGCAGAATTTCAACTTCTTAATCCAGTGCAATTACCACCAGGGGGCAGCTCCTGCATTGACTGTCTGCCCCCTGGGAATCAATGCGCATCATAGAAGGAGAAAGTTCTATAAATATTAAAGTAAAAGTTCAGATACCATAGCCTAACCATCATCATAGTTGACACAGATGTGAGAAATTATAAACCCAATACTTGACACAATTTTTGTTCTGATAATCAAGCATGCAAGGAGGTCCTTATATTGCTATAAAATATTTATTAAAATATATGAAGGTCACAATGTGCCAACCATTACCTTTCAGAAGAATATATTAGGTTCTACCCTCTACCCTTAAAATCCATCTAACTTACCACTATACTATGCTACCTCATCCAGAGAATTTTTGGAAAAGATATACAATAGATTCAGTTAATTTTTATTTATTTATACCATGTGTCACCAAAAAGTAACTAATATGGCTTCTAAAAATTAATGTAATCCTTTTTATCCATATGGTTTCCAAGACATAATGAAAACTGGAACTATCCACAACTCTTCACACATTCTAAAAAAAAAAAAAAACAAACAAATGAAAAAAACACTTACTGATGAGCAAAGAGAAGAAAAATATCCATAAAGCACACCTTCAGTATTGGGAATAGAGCATACATACTATGAACTTTAATTTTCAGGTAAGCAATACATTATACTAAACACACACTCTGGAGACTGGACCAGACTAAAGACAAGATAAAGACTCTACAGAAAAAGAGAGAAGGAGGAGGAGGTAAAAAATAAAGAAGAAGGAAGGAAAAAGAAGGAAGAAAAAGAACTAAGTCCTCAGAGTAGCAGGACATCGATAAAATCAATCCCAGAAATAGAAAGGTCCACCCTGAGTGGAGGAAATACCAAGAACCAGCCAGAGACTTGATAGGTAAGAGCAAAGGCTATGAGGTATCAAAAGGGAGGGACCTAGAAGCGTGGAATACAATAAGCAGGCTGCATCACACCTGTGGAAGCAGGAACATGGAAGAAGGAGGAACCCCTAGCAGGCTTGGTAATAAAGAGAAAGGAAATTAAGTGTCTTAAATAAACAAAAGAGAATCACAAAATTAGACGATACTTCACTCTCTTCCAAGGAAGGTCCTAGAAATTTGAAACTTTCATTTCACTATAGATCAACAGAGGAAGGACAGGGTAAACCAGACAAATCCAGTAAACTATTAGATTGTTGGTAGCTCACTAAATGTGGGTCATTTTATGTTCATAAATGAAAAATAGAAACATTGAGAAAAGTCATGAAACAGCCAAATAAGAAAAACAGAAGTAAAAAGATGTTAAAAATGATCAGAGAAAAAATTATTGGTATAGCTGATAGGCAAATAAAATCCAACAATGAGCCCCTGAAGAAGAAAAATAAATTAATGAGTTAGAATTATTAAAATTATAACCTGAGAAAGCTTTCCAGAAATAAAATTATATCTGAATGTATACATTAATAAATCCACTATGTACCTTGGAAAATTCAGGGAGGATAATTAACTTTAGACAGCACATTAAAACTATTAAATTTTTTGCCCTAACCAGTTGGGGTCAGTGGATAGAGCATCAGCCTGCAGACTGAAAGGTCCCAGGTTCAATTCCGGTCAAGGGCATGTACCTTGGTTGCGGGCACATCCCTAGTAGGAGGTGTGGAGGCAGTTGATTGGTTTCTCTCTCATTGATGTTTCTAACTCTCTAGCCCTCTCCCTTTCTCTCTGTTAAAAAAAAAATCAATAAAATATATTTTTTAAAAAACTATTAAATTTTTTAAAATTTATTTTTGTCACCATACAAAGTTATTATGGTATTATTTATTACTAGAGGCCCGGTGCACAAAAATTTGTGCACTCGGGGGGGGGGGGGGAGAGGGGGTCCCTCAGCCCGTCCTGTGCCCTCTCGCAGTCTGGGACCCCTCAGGAGATAATGACCTGCTGGCTTAGGCCTGCTCCCGGGTGGCAGAGGGCAGGCCCAATCCCTAGGTGCAGCCCCTGGTCGGGCTCAGAACAGGGCCGATGGGGGAGTTGGGGAGCTGCCCCCTGTCATGCACAGAGCAGGGTGGATCGGGAGGTTGCGATGCCACCCCTAGTCATGCTCAGGGTACGGCCAATTGGGGGGTTGGGGCACTGCCCCCTGTCACACTCAAGGCAGGGTCGATGGGGAGGTTGCGGCACCACCCCGTCATGCACAGAGCAGAGCCCATCAGGGGGGTTGGGACTCCGTACCCTGTCACACACAGAGCAGGGCTGATCAGGGGGTTGAGGAGCTCCCCCCTGTCACACACAGAGTAGGGCCAATAGGGGAGTTGGGGCACCACCCCCTGTCACACACAGAGCAGGGCGGATCAGGGGGTTGGGGAGCTCCCCCGTATCAGGCACAGAGCAGGGCTGATCAGGGGGTTGGGGTGCCTTCCCCTGTCACAAACAGAGCAGGGCAGATAGGGAGGTTGTGGCCCTTCCCCCTGTCACACACAGAGCCCCAGGGTGATCAGGGGGTTTGGGCGCTGCCCCCTGTCACGCTGATCCCGGTGCCGGGAGGCATATTACCCTTTTACTATATAGAATAGAGGCCTGGTGCACGGGTGGGGGCCGGCTGGCTTGCCCTGAAGGGTGTCCTAGATCAGGGTGGGGGTCCCCACTGGGGTGCCTGGCCAGTCTGGGTGAGGGGATGATGGCTGTTTGCAGCTGGTCACACCCCCTTCAGGGTGGGGGTCCCTACTGGGGTGCCTGGCCAGTCTGGCTGAGGGGCTGAGGGCCGTTTTCAGGCTGGCGGGTGACTGAAGCTCCCAACCGCTCCTTTTTTTCTTTTAATACTGGGCCAGCTTTAGCTCTGAGCCCTCGGCTGCTGAAAGCAGGTTTCTGGCCTTTGTTTACCTTCTGTATTTGATACAATGTTGCGGTCTCGCTGGCTGAAGCCCAGCTGACTAAAGCAGGTTTCTGGGGTTTTGTTTAGCTTCTATATTTGCAACATAGTTGCTTAGAGTTGCAGCTGAGAGGCCGGCAAGTCAGGCAGGGAACGTTGGAATCTGCAGTCACTGGAGCAAGCAAGCCTCCCTATTCACTTCAGTGCATGGCTGCCGGCCGCCATCTTGTCTGGCAGTTAATTTGCATATCGCCCTGATTAGCCAATGGGAAGGGTAGCGGATGTACGGCTAATTACCATGTTTCTGTTTTATTAGATAGGATTTCCCTATGCTGTACATTATATGCTTGCGACTTATCGTATAGCTGGAAGTTTATACCTCTTATTCTCCTTCATCTTTTTATCTTATCCCCCTACCCATCCCCTCTGGCTATCATCAGTTTGATTTCTGTATCTCTATTTCTGTTTTGTTTGCTCATTTATTTTGTTTTGTTTTGTTTTTTATTCCACATACTAGAGGCCTGGTGCTTGAAATTCTTGCACAGGGTGGGTGTGTGTGTGTCCCTCAGACCAGCCTGCACCCTATCCAATCTGGGACCCCTTAAGGGATGTCTGGCTGCCTGTGGGATCAGGCCTAAAAGGGCAGTCGGACATCCCTCTCACAATCCAGGACTGCTGGCTACCAACCACTCGCCTGCCTGCCTGATTGGCCCTAACTGCTTCTGCCTGCCAGCCTGATCACCCCCTAACAATTCCCCTGTCAGCCTGATCGATGCCTAACTGCTCCCCTGCTGGCCCGATTGCCCCCAACTGCCCTCTCTTGCCAGCCTGGTTTCCCCCAACTGCCCTCCTCTGCCGGCCTGGGACCCCCCCCCCCCCCCGCCAACTGTTCCTCCCGTGAAGGCCTGGGCGCCCCCACTGCCCTCCTCTGCGGCATGATGCCCACAACTGCCCTCCCTGCCAGTCATCTTGTGGTGGCCATCTTTGATCACATGGGGGCAGCCATCTTGTGTGTTGGCATGATGGTCATTTTGCATATTACCTCTTTATTATATAGGATAAGTGAAATCATTCATTTCACCCACTCCAAACCCCATCTTTGGCAATCACCAATCCGTTCTCTGTATTTATAAAGTTCCTTTTTTTTTAAGATTCCATATATAATGAGACCACATGTATTTGTCTTTGACCTTTTTTACTTAGCATAATATTCTTTTAATTCATCCATGTTGTTATAAATGGCAAAATTTCATTTTTTTTTTATGGATGAGTAATATTCACATCTTCTTTATCCAGTCTTCTATTGATGGACACCTAGGTTGCTTCAGTATTTTAGCTATTATAAATAATGCTGCAATGAACATTGAGGTGCATTTATCTTTTTGAATTATTGTTTTGCTTTCTTCAGATAAGTACCCAGAAGGGAATTACTGGCTCCTAGAGTAGTTCTATTTTTTTTCTATTTTTAGGAATCCCATCAGCATCGCACCACGTTGTTCTTTTCTACACCTCCTTGTCAACACTTGTTAGTTGCTCACTTTTTAACCATAGTCATTCTGACAAATGTGAGGTGATATTTTATCGTGGTTTTGATTTGCATTTTCCTGATGATTAGACCAATGTTTCTTTCTTGATTTTCTGTACAATCTATCCATTGGTGTAAGTTAGGTGTTAAAATTCCCTACAATTATTGTATCACTGTCAATCTTACCCTTTATGTCTGTTAATATTTGCTTTATGTATTTAGGGGCTTCTATTTGGATATATAGATTTCTACAAGTGCTTTATCCTCTTGTTGGATGGATGTTTTTATAATTGTGTAATACCCTTTTGACTCTTATTACATCTTTATTTTAAAGTCTATTTTGTCCGATATAAGTATTGCTACTCAGCTTTTTTATTTCCATTTGGAAGTAATATGTTTTTCCATCCCTTTAATTTCTGCCTGTGTATCTTTAGATATGAAGAGATTCTCTTGTAGAAGCATATGTATGGGTCTTGTTTTTTATCCTTTCAGCCATCCTGTCTTTTAATTGGTGAATTTACTCCATTAACATTTAAAGTCATTATTGATAGGTATGTATTTATTGTTGTAGTAATTGTTTTCTGGTTGTTTTTGTAGTTCTTTTCTTTTTTTAATGTTTTCATTAAATTATTTAAGGGAGAGGAAGGGAGATGGAGAGAGAGAGAGAGAGAGAGAGAGAGAGAGAGAGAGAGAGAGAGAGAAATATTGATGTGAGAGAAAGAAACATCAATTGGCTACCTCCTGCACACACCCCGACAGGGAACTGAACCCTCAACTTGAGCATGTGCCCTGACTGGGAATCCAACTGGCGACCTTTCAGTGCATGGGAGGGACAAAGCTCAACCAACTGACCCACACTGGCCAGAGTTGTAGTTCTTTCTATTTCTTTTTTTCTCTTGCTTTCTTTTCTTTTGTATTGCTGACTCTCTTTTTTTGTTATGTCTGGATTCTTTTTATTTTTTATGTATCTATTATTATATGTTTTTGGTTTGTGGTTATCATCAGCTTCATGTATAACAATCTATGTTTCTAGCAGTCTGTTTTAAGTTGATGGTCACTTAAGTTTGATCGCATTCTAAAAGCACTAAATTTTTACTCACCCCTTCCCCATGTTTTACTTCTTTAGGGTGAGATAGAGAGAGAGAGGAGAGAGAGAGAGAGAAAGAGAGAGAGAGAGAGAGAGAGAGAGAGAGAGAGAGAGAGAGAGATTATTGTAAATACGCATGATTTTACTAAGAAAAAGATCTCCCCTTGGACATCCCACTCCACTGAGGGCTGTTGACAACTCCTGCTCCCGACCTCCAGGATGCCACTCACATGCACACTTGGGCTTTAGCTCCGAGATGTTTCTTGGTGTTTCTCCAGTGGTTGTCTGCCTGTGGCTGTCAGTTGAAATGGGTGGGAGATTGTAATACCTGGTCAGGGAAAAATATTTAATACTCACCCTCATTCGTTCCATCACCAAAGTGTCCACCAAAAATACAATCTCAGAAGGTGTAGGGAGTGAAAAGAGTAGCCTCACAAATGCCCCATCACCTCCTAGCACCCTTGGTCTGCCCTGTTCCTGGCTCCCAGGTGGTACCCTAATCTGAAGACCTTTGGTCTGGGACCAACTTCCACCTAATGTCTTGTGGGTATATCATCTAGGGGGTCCCTTTTCATCTGGGGAGATCTGAGGTTCAGTAGGGCCTTTAATAAGGACCAAGCCTCCCTGGACATGCCTCTAACTGAGGTGGGGGACTGGGAGCAAGATCTGGAAGAGGCCCAGGCCCTGAGCACAGAGGCATCCCAGGCTGACCTCCAGGCCCTGGAGCAGGAGGTGGGGGCATTATAACAGGCCCAGCAGTGGTGTAGATGGCAGGCTGAGGTCCCTGCTCTGGAGAGCTTCTATGATGAGGTGCAGGGGCTCTTGTGAGCCTTTGCCTTCCAGGCAACATGCCAAAGTGGGCTGTGGTGATATCCCCATGCACACCCACCCCGGGACAGACTAGAAGGGAGTTGGGTGGAATATGAGTCACCTCCTGGGGTGGAGGTGATGTGGGCTTCATGATGTAGAGGACTTTTAAATAAATAATGGTGTTAGAATGCATAGAAGTGTGCCTGCGTGGGTGTGCTGTACGAGTCATTGCACTCTCCAGCTGGTTGGGTCTCCATGGGGCCACGGTCTAATTTGACCCTCGGAACAGTGCTGTGAGGTGGGCAGGGGCCTCCAAGGCTGTGAGAAAGTGGTGGTGAACTACAAAGAGCTGACACTAAGCACCATCTGCACATTCCCCAGCAACACTTTTCAGACATCGTGACCTCACCACACTGACAATTTCCACTGAGAGGGAAAGGCGCATTTCCCCCTCATCCCTAAAACCACACTGTGCTCCTCACAGGCACTATTCAATGTGGAGCGAGCACCAAGTCCAGACAGGTCTGAGTCCTGTGGCCCAGTGTTGTAAATGTTTCCCTCCACATCCCACGTGGTTCAGGGTTCAGGATCTGGAAGAGGAGCCACACACAAATGAAAGAGAAGAGACAAGAGATAATTTGGAAATATTGGGGTGCCAGGGTCCAGGCCCAGCAGGCCAGGGGTTTCCAAAGGTGTGGACAGAGTCGGCGAAGAATGATTTACACGGAGACAGCATTCATAGCTCTCTAGCTCTCTTTAGTCTCCTTGGATCTTCCCAAGGCAAACTGAGCCTTTATTTTATAGTCAGCGGTAAATAAGGTAGTGGTTTCCATAGTTACACTGTTCTTGTGAGTTTCACTTGTTTTGGCCACTTCCTGCACTTCCCTCAGCCCATTAGCTTCCCAGATAAGATCTGGGGAGCATTATAAGGTCAAGCCTAATTATGCTAAGAGGACTGTGCCCTCTAAGCTGGGACTTGTTTGTGACTTTGCCAACAGGTCAGTCCAAGGCTTAATCCTATATCGGCTCCCCACAGCCCAGCGTCTTTGCTCCCTGCTATTGACCAAACCTCAGCATGTGGAGTGCAGGAACCCACTGGGCAGGCTCTGGGTCAGCTGGGCTTCCTCTCTGTGGGGTGGTGTCATCATATCCTCTTTTTGGGTCCAGTGCACTCTCACCCCTTGGAATGCCTAGACCCCACTGACCCACATGGTCCACTCTTTAGGCCTGAACAGCCTGTACCCATGGCAAACACTGGCACTTACTGGTCTTGGCTTGGCCATGACGGGGACTGGCTGGAGCACTGGAATGGTGCAGGGCCTGGGGCAATCAGGTTGAACTCCTTGGGCTCTGTGACCTTGGCCTTGATCTTTGAAAGAGAGGGCTGATTGGCCAGCAGCTCTGTCGCTGGTTGACCAGCTCCCAGACCTCAGGTTGTAATCTTGCAGGCAAAGTTGGTGAGGCCACTGAAGTCAGTGAAAATGGTAACAATATAAATGTCAACAATAGGGAATCACTGGGTCAATATACTTTTCACATCCTGGGTATGGTGTATGGTGACATAGCCATTAAAATGACATTCCTGTAAAACTTACAATGAGAGGACAAAATAGTTAATACAGTTGAAAATGGGAATGTAGACCAGGAACCCAACAGATGTAAAACACATCAGAATAAACTGTCACCAGCAATGACATTTAAAATAAATTTTGTGTGTGTGTGTTAGGGTTTTGTGCGTGTGTGTTTTTGTTTGTTTGTTTTATTGTTGTTGTTTTTTGCCATTCAGATAAATTTTGGTATCCCATTGTTTTATTTTGAAATTTTTATTATCAGTGGAATTTTTATGTTTACTGGATATTTGTTTTTCTCTTCTGTGAATTATCAATGTATAGTCTTGTCTATCTTTTTAAATTTGAACAAGCTTTTTCTTAATAATTTTTATGAGTTCCTTGTATATTATGGCAATTAACAGGGTTAGTAATGGTGCTAGTTCAGCTGAATAAAACTAAAAAAAAAAAGACCGTACCCTTTTATGTAATGATGTTTACTTTGAATTTATATTAGTTCACACAAAGACTCCATCCATGCTTTTGTTCCGGCCCTCCGGTCCAGTTTAAGAACCCATTGTGGCCCTCGAGTCAAAAAGTTTGCCCACCCCTGTGCTAGTTATTTGGCATGAGTTTGTGATTTGCATTTCAACTTTATGTAAAATACCTTTTGGCATATAGAAAGAAGCTTTACTTTTTGAAATCAAATCTATCTTTTCCTTCGTGATTTCTTCCCTTATTTTATGCTAAGAAAACAGTGGACTAATTAGATCACCTGAGGGATCCTAGACTAGTTACAGGACCTGGGGGAGCATTGAAAATGTAATTTTTTTTTTTAATTCTGGAGGCCAGAGGTCTACATTGGTATCACTGGACTGAAATCCAGGTCTCTGTGCTCCCTCCAGAGGCTCTGGGGCAGAACTGTTCCTTGCTGAGCCAATTCCCACCCAGACAAACCCTCTCCAATTCTGAACCCATAGAACCCGTGAGACCGTAACTGTGTATTGTTTTTAAACCACTATGTTTTGGGAATAACTTGTTAACATAGCAATGGGTAATACAGGAGGTGAGGGAGTTGTGAAAATGGGAAGGAAGGAGCATGTTTGTAAGGGAAAGGGTCAGTTGTGGCAAGACTCAGTTTAAGATGCCATACGACGTTAAGGTGGAACCGTGTGGTGGAAGTTAAACAAGATCAGAAGGGTGTTGGGAACAGGTTATATTTTGGAGTCATGAACCTATAGTAACAGATAGTAGAACATGTGGAAAAACATCACCTTGTGCCACAGGCTGGCTACTCTGGAAGCATTTACTGAGACTGAGTTTAGGGTGCAAGGTATTTACTAGGGATCTGTCCTGTGAAAGGGGAAGGAAACAGTATCAGGCAGAAGGAAAATACTTTGCTGGTCCAACAGAACCCCAGCCAGCCGGCCAGGAGCTCTGGAACAGTTGCTGCCTGTCAGTAACTTTGGGCCAAATGATCGACCTCTGTACACCCAGGGCTCAGTCACCAGAGGTGCTCGCCCGAGTCATGACCTAAGGGAGTGGCTCTCAGCAGCTGAGCCAGACCCTGTGACAGCTGGAGCTGCTGCTGGCCACGGGGCCTGATGGGCAGCAAGCCCTGCTTGAAGAGGGCTCTGGGTTGGCATCTCTGTGCACCACCCCTGGAAACCAGTACGTGCATTCTGAGTGTTTCTTCCATTAACTCTCTCCCCTCAGGTGCAGGTGGGGTCTTGCCTTTTCATACTCTACCACCTGAGGTCCCAGCAGGCTGGTCAACCCCAAGACTCAGGCCGTGATTTCACGGAGGCCTTTGAGAGCGATGCCCAGTCACTAGGTGAGGAAATGACAGGTTTAATAGGAATCGAACCCGGGACCCCTCAGTCCGCAGGCCGACGCTCTATCCACTGAGCCAAACCGGTTTCGGCAGTATTCTTAAAATTAAATATTGTAAAGCATTCTTTTAAAAACTATACATCTAATCAAGTCTTCATATCTACCTACCAATTATATGAAATATAGAGGACAGAGGGACAAGTGAAATGACTCCAAGGGGTGCAATCGGCATCTAGAGGGTAACTTAATTTCTTCAATAGCACGTAAATGGAGAGAGAGAGGGAGGGAGGAAAAGAGAGAGAGGGATTGAGAGAGTAAGTGCCTATGGACAGGACTAGCTGCATAACTAATTTTTAGGGCTCAGTGTAATTTTTAGAAACCCCAGTGTGGGGTCTTTTTAGCAAAGAGCAGGAACAGGTACTAAAATATTAAGCTGTTTCCTTTCTTCTGCAATCTGCTTCTCAACCTTTCATTTGCAAGTAAAGGCAACGAAGTGGGGCCAGCCATCTCCCTCCACTGTCCTCCTGCCCCAGCCTGCAGCGAGCCAGCAATGCCCTGGGTTGTATTATGTACCTGGGGATCAAGCTGTGGGTGGAAGGCAGGGTGGGGCTGCCAGCTCTGGAGAGAGGGCAGGGAGAGGCGGAGGCTGGCGTCAGTGGACTGTGGAACCCCTGACTCTAGGACCTGTCCCTAGAAAGTGAGGAGGCCCAGGAAGTGGGTCCACATGGCAGCTGAGGCTCCCAGTCCCAAGCATGTGCACATACAAAACACAAATTCAAAGGTACAGTTATTAAGACTTTCAAGACAGCGACTGCAGAGCATTAAGCCCCAAGGATGGGGTGCTCCTGAGCGGGGCTCTGTGAAGACACTAGTTGCACAACTGACTCTGCCTATAGATGAAAAGAAATTCAAGCGCCTCCTCAACCAATTACAATGTATGGATCTTATTTGAGGCCCGATTTGAACAAATCAGCTGGACAGGCAATGAAGTAATTTGAATACAGATTGGATTTTTGACAATATTAACATGTATTGTTAATCCTTTAGGTGTTATCATTGAACTGTCATTATGTTTAATTTGTAATAGTTTTCCTTACCAGATACATACTAAATATTTACAGATGAAACAGCAGGGTGGCTGGGATTTACCTTAAAATAATATGAGGGAGGGTCCAGTAGGTAAGGGCCTGGATGAAAAGTGATTGACCAGCAGTGGATAATGGTTGAAGCTGGGTGTTGGGTAGGAGAATCATCTCTATATTGAGAAGTACCCTTTTAATTACTTTTCCACGGTCAAAAGTTTCAAACAACGATAATCTGCTTTGGGTGAAAGATTTAAGTACACAATTCATTCCTGAAATAAAGGAAAAGTAAGCACCACCTGTAGTATTTTGTAATGTAAAAGATTAAAGCAAAATAAAAGAAAACTTCATACAGGAATGTGCATAGCATCTTTATTCATAATACCCACAGGAAACAGTCTAGGTGCCCCATCCATGGGTGATTAGAAGAGCAAACGTAATATTCATACTTATACAATGGACTACTACTCAGAAATAAAATGGAATAAAGTATTGATTTTACATGTCAACTTGAGTCCCAAAACCATTATGCTAAGTGAAAGAAGACTTTTTAAAAAGTATGTGTTGTATCACTTTGTATATATGAAGTTCTACGCCATGCAAAACTAATCTGTGGTGAAAAAAGGAAAATCAGAACAGTGGTTGCTTCTGGGAGGGAGAGGAAGGATCGAATGGGGAGGGGTATACGGGAACTTTCTGTGTTAATGGTAATGTTCTGTATTTTGATGGGTTTAGGGTTAACTTCACAATATGTCAAAAGTCAGAAAATGTTGATACAAGATTTGAGCATTTCACTGTATGTATATCTTACTTTAAAAGAAAGGAAAGTGTGGTGATGGACAGAGACTTGACGTGGGATGATGAACACACAGTACAGTGTACAGATGATGTGTTGTAGAATTGTGCACCTGAAACCTGTATAATGTTGTTAACCAGTGTCACCGCAATAAATAAATAATAAATAAATAAATAAATAAATAAATAAATAAATAAATGGAAATTGTGAGTAAATACTGAATACTAGTTAATGAAATACTTGCTAAGTATATGGGGGGAGGAGTACTGATACATCAGAAAGCAAGATGGGTGAACGGATAGATAGATAAGGGATAAAACAAGCATAACAAAATGCTGATAAGAGAATCTAAGAGTTTGTGGGTGTTTACTGTAATATTTCAAATTTTCTGTGTGTTAGAAATTTCATAAGAAAATTTTGGGAAATGGAGGGAGCCACCTTCTGGAAGAAACTGGAATTGCTGGTGGTTCAGAAAGGTGAGCAGAGGAAGCATGTTTCTATGACTTGGTGTTGCTAACTTAACTAGTTTTCACACATCCTATTGGTTCTCACTCATATGTCCAAGCCGTCTTCTTTGGCTGGAAGTCTTTCTTCCCTTCCACTGACTCGCTTCCCACTCAGATTTTACTTCCTCCAGAACAGAGGTTTGCAAATAGTACATATTTTAGGCTTTGTGTGCTAAGAAGCAAAAATTGATTATATAGGTATTTATAAGGCAAGAGAGAAAATTGATTTCCAAATTTTCAGTGATGAAATGTAAAACAGAATAATATTGAGCACAAGTTTTTGTAGAACAGGTCTACTAAAGAGAATGAAATTCTTTTTTGGAAAGATGAATAACATTTCTCTTAACCCTTTGAGTGCCAACCAATATCCTAGGAACTATGCTAAAATTGCCAAGGCATTTTTGCTGATTTTACAGCAGTTTAGGAAAAAAATTATGAATTGCAAGTAAATGAAGTTACATATTCAAAAACTTAAGGAAACCTTTACTACATTGACATATTTAGCAATATCATCATCACTAATAAAAGCAGACTTAGAACTGGACACCATTTCGAAGCTTTGCTAGTGCTCCCGGCACTTTTTGCGAAAGACAGGAGGAGCACGATTGCGCTCCCCGGCACTCAAGGGGTTAATTAGGGCTCAAAGTTATCATCAAAATCAATTGAAAATGTTCATCTGATAATCCTGATCTGTAATGAGATTTTAAACATTTAATCTTTTACCCAAATTTAGTCTTTTCACCCAGATAAACACTGCCCAATACTGAGATCAATCCAAGGGCATGTGACTTAAATTGAGCATATTAATCTCTTCGAAGGCAATTATAGAGGCCTGGTGCATGAAATTCGTGCAGGGGGAGTGTGTCCCACAGCTCAGCCTGCACCTTCTCCAATCTGGGACCCCTCGAGGGATGTCTGACTGCCTGTTTAGGCCCGATCCTAAACGGGCAGTCAGACATCCCTCTCACAATCCAGGACTGCTGGCTCCCAACTGCTCGCCTGCCTGCCTGCCTGATTGCCCCTAACTGCTTCTGCCTGCCAGCCTGATCACCCCCTAACTACTCCCCTGCCAGCCTGATCAATGCCTAACTGCTCCTCTGACAGCCAGATTGCCCCTAACTGCCCTCCCCTGCCGGCCTGATTGCCCCCAACTGCCCTTCCCTGCAGGCCTGGTTGCCCCCAACTTCCCTCCTCTGCAGGCCTGATCGCCCCCAACTGCCCTTCCCTGCCAGCCATCTTGTGTCCACATGGGGGTGGCTATCTTGTGTGTTGGAGTGATGGTCAATTTGCATATTACTCTTTTATTAGATAAGATTAGATTATTATCTGGACATTTTTCTTTTAGCGTGGGAGATACAATCATTTCTCATTTAAAGTTAAGTGAAAGCTGCTCAATGGCACAAGTAAATGGGTCTTGAAATATAAAATTTTTTTTGCATTTGCATTGAGGTCTCTATAATATACTGCTAAAACTGTAGTTTGAGCATGAAAAATAAAACTTCAAATCTGTGTGGGAATGGAGATCTTGCTTTTTTGTCAAAATGCCTTTACCACAGAGTAAGTTTTGCATGTAAGGGCTGTGTTGTCTTACAAGTTTAGTTGAATTCATTAAGAAATATCATTGAATGATCACAATGAGCAAAAATTAATTCTAAAGCCACCCAGTTAGTGTTCCATAATAGTGGTTAAAGGAGGTTCTTCTCATTTAGAAAAAAATTTCAATCCTGGCTCTGAGCTAAAAAACAAAACTCACAAGAAAATGTTACCACTGGTAAGTCATCAAATGCTGTGTGGTAGGGCAAGTCAGGATATTTAGCTGCTGATGGTGACAAAATATGTGTAATGACAACAGTTAAGTCCATGAGAGCAAATGAAGTTTATTGTTGAAACTACTGGTTCAGTGATTCATGAAAAATTAAAATGTTTTCCACAAAATACATGTTAATTGATAATATAGTACATTAATGTCATAACCATAGAATTTAAACTCCTTACATTTTCACAAGTGGAAACCTGTCAAAATAAGCCTGTTTCTGCTTACATAAATTGTAACACATTATAGCTGACTTCACCTTAGGTGTTTTAATTAGAGTTTTCTCAAATTCTTTTTAAAATATTTTCACTGGTTGCCAACAGCCAATTCACAGGGGCTAAGTATTCAATCACTCCAAACATTGACTCTTTGAATAAACAAGTACAAATGAGCATTATCAGTAACACCTGTCAACTTATTAAGAACCCAAAAAACCACTCAAAATAACTTGCCTTCACTAAATAATTTAAATTGACTATTGTTGTTCCCAGTGGCCTCAACACTTCAAGCAGCTGTTCTCAACCAAAGGCTAATGGTCTTAATCAGGTTTATTTTTTCTGATTACTGTACATTTCTTCAGCTGCTACAATGAATTATCATTTAATCCACGTGCCATAAGTACTGTACATTTCTTCAGCTGCTACAATGAATTATCATTTAATCCACGTGCCATAAGTAAATAACAATACTATTTTCTTTCTTCCTTCTTTCCTTCCTTCCTTCCTTCCTTCCTTCCTTCCTTCCTTCCTTCCTTCCATTTTCTTCTTTTTTGTAAAGAAATTTCACTATGATGAGCCATTCCAGTTAATTTTTCTGACAGTTTTCTTTGATTTGGGGATACTGTGAAAACTTCTTGATCTTGTAATGTCAACATATATTGTATTCTTGTCGCACAGATAGAGGTTCATTGCCTAAAAAATATAATGCGTTGCCATTGGATTTGATAGCAAAACAAACCATACTTCATTGTACTTACTTCTTCCAAATATAACTTCTCATCCTGATTAGAGAACTTCCTTTGTTTTGTTGAGAAAAGTTTATCTATCCACAAATGCTGTTTCCTTTCCACCTAGTCTCTTAACTTTGTGTTATCTAATCTTGTATATAATACTCTCCTGAAACTGCTCTGTTAAAGGTTACCATCCACTATACAATAGTCTCCTTCCTGCCACTATTCTATTTTTCAATTCACCCTTGTTATACGAGCAGCTTAACCTTTCTAAAGCATGTTTCATTTTTCAATCTCTAACTCAGAAACACTAAGTAGAAACTAGTGGAATGAATGGTGGCAAGTAGGGTGAGGCCAGATTCTGGTGGCCCTTGAAAGCTCCATTGCAAGAGAGAAGTTTGTGAGAAGGGGATTAACACGATAAAAGGTGTTGTTTTACTTAGACCCTGCCAGTAGCAGTGGGCAGATGAGAGATGGGGGAGATGAGTCTGGGTGATCAGCTGCCACATAGATCAGGTATACTGTGCTGATGGGAAGGACAGACTGTCTTGTGGACTCGGGCCTGCCCAAAATGCTACCTTGTTGAGTTGTTCATGGTATCGGTTAGAAGTAGCTTCCAAACGAATGTGAGCTTGTGTAACATATATACACGATGAGGCAATTCAGTTAAAGAGTAGCGATTCGATTTTAGATGCAAAAGCCGTAGTATCTGATTTCACCTGGGCATGTAGGACTGTGCCCAGGAACATCCAGCGATTCTCTTTTTAAGAGCCTTGACTATACTTAGCTAACCTCACTAAATAAATCCTTTGTCCCTTTCCTCAGGATCCCAGGTCAGATGAACCAACAAAAAATTCCGGTTCTGCTATTGCTGTAAACTTGTACGAACCTGTGCTCCTCAAGTACCCTCCCGGGCTTCCAGGATCCCTCTCCCAGATCATTCATTACCCGGCTACCTTGGAGAAAAGTTTCTATCGCAGCATGCTTTCACTAAATTTTCAGATAAAATGTATCCATTTTGATGGTCTCAACAAGATAGTCCAACACATACCCAGAGCAGAGTTGGAAACTTTCCATTTATACAGAATTGTCCAAAAAGGAGAGCCAATAAAAGACTCCTGGCAAATGAGCTCTCAAATTTGGTCTGCATTAAGTAGAGATCATCTAATCAGCCCGACAGTAAAAGTGTCAAATTTCGCAAATACCTACAAAAGGGAGTAAAATGATCATCTAACGATAAAGTTTGCTCACCTGAATAAGGGAGTTGACCAGGGTTCCTAAACTCTCTGCAGCTCAGATTCTAATCCGGGGTTTTCAGCATCAGGTGTAGGCAGCCAATTGGGCCGTCTGAGCGCCGTGCATCCTGGGAGCTGTAGTTTCCCGCCCCTCCGTCCGACTACAAGGGGAGCCGCTGGAGGACGGTTGCTTGGGGTTATTAGCAAGCGGGAAGTATGGCGGCAGCGCGTGTGGACGCGGCTTTGCCTCCTGGAGAAGGTAAGGCGATCCTCACCCCTGAGTCCTAAGCCTTACTCTGTGGAACTGAAGTAAATAATTACCTGGTAGAGAAAAGAAGCCTGGGTTTAGGGGTGCAGTTCTGGACCAGTTCTTTTGATGGGAGCCTGTGGACATCGGGGAGGCGCGCTGCCCTCTGGGAGTTGTAGTCCCTATGCTCTGCTTAGCTCTGCAGCGTCGAGGCAAGGCCCGGGCGGGGGACTACAACCCCCAAGGCTCATTGCGCGCAGGCATCCCGGATCCCGCGCTCCTTAGTCTACTTGGGTGGTGGGTTTCGGACTGCGGTGACCTTTCTAGGGTGTTTACTTTGAGTTCTGGGTGCCCAAGTGAAAACTGCAGGATCTCCCGCTCTCACGTTACTGTCCCCCTCTCCCTCGGTTCTAGAACATTCGGGACACCCTCTATCAAGCACAGCTCCCTAGACTGACGTTGAACCCTTTCTTGGAAGTGTCCGGTGGCTCTGATAAAATCTAGGGGTGATCCAGAGCCTACAGTTCTGCACCCCTGCTTCTGTCGACGGGACCCGCGGGCCGTGTTTGGTCGCTGCCCGGCGGGGCGCGGAGTGCGGGGCGCGGGTGCGTCTGTGACCTGGAGCCGCGGGAACCGAGCTCCTTTGTTTTGGTTACAGCTCTTCCAGTTCTGAGGCTCGGCTGTGCCGTCAGTTTGAGGGCCCGGCTGTGGAGTGGAGCCTTTCTCCACGGCTTAGAACAGGGGCTCATTATATTTTGGGGGGCAGGGGGGCAATCGATGGTTCTAAGCAGTCTGTGGACTCCTCGGAATTGTGTGCAAAAGCTGTGCGTTTTCTTGGGACACAGTACACAGCTTGCTCCAAATTCTCAAAATCCCATGACTCCCTCCAGCCCCCAACCCCAAATGCTAGAAGCCATTAGATAATGGGAAAGCATTGAATCCCTTCAGGAGCGCATTCTCGAATAATTATTTCCCTCCGTAGTTTTAATTTGGGTATAATTGTGAAATTGGCAGTTTCTCAGGGCCCCGCCTCCCTCTGATAACTGCTTCTCAAAAACTCCACCTCCCCAGCCCTCCCAAGGCAACTTAGAGTAGGAACAATTAACATTTATAGAGCACGTTTATGTGAGCTAGAAGACGTTTCCATTGCTTTTTTATTTTATTTTGCATCATCTTGTTTTCTCTGTATACACCATGGTAAGGCAGGTATTATTATCAAATCTATCTTACGGATTAGAAAAGTGAGCCCCAAAGAGATCAGTAACTTGCCCAAGACACCACAATGGTGAAGTAGTGGAGCCGGAATTTGAACGTCTTTTGTACCGAATTACTTTAGTGAGTGCTGTGTGCTAGGGATGGGGCTAAGTGCTCTCTTTTCATAATTTAATGAATTATTAAATTTAATTTAATAAATTTAATGAATTAGGTGCATTATTCCCATTTTGTGGATAAATTAACTGAAGAATATACTTTGATTTGGGGCACTATAGGATATACTGGTAGTTGGACTGTATGCAGGTTAATCTCTAGCAAAAGATGAGTTCCACTTGAAAATACTATCATTATTTAGCCACAGAATGTGGAAATACTAGTATATATTTAAATGTGAAGAATTCGAAAGTATTTCATCATAGAACTTGAGTAGAATATCACAGATCTTGGTGTAATTTGATATTTCTGAGGACAAGTGAATAAATTCAATCTGTGGTCCTTTAAAACTTTATTGCTTTCATTTTAAAATCTTGATAATTATTGTGCTCTAGTGTTTTGTAACTCTGCATGGGATTTTATTAGTATAACTAGCAACCCAGTGCACAAATTCATGCACGGGTGGGGTCCCTTGGCCTGGCCTGCCATCAGGGCCAATGGGGGGTGGGGAGGGACTGCAGGAGGTTGGCTGTGGGAGTGCACTGACCACCAGGGGGCAGCTCCTGTGTTGAGCAACATAACAACTGGTCGACCGGTCATCGTTTGATTGCTTAGGCATATATATATATATATATATATATATATATATATATATATATATATATATAATTTTCCATCCCTGTGCTCAGGGGTAGTATTTGTGTTTTCTAATAGTTTCCTTTCTCTTTTCTAGGGTTAGTGGTAAATTGGTCAGGGAAAGGGCTACAGAAATTAAGTGCAAACTTACCCTGTGAAGCTGACATTCATACTTTGATTTTGGATAAAAATCAGATTATCAAATTGGAAAATCTTGAGAAATGCAGTCGATTAATACAGGTAGGTATTGTATCTGGGGAAATAGTTATATTAGAAGCAGTTTATTATATCTAATAAAATAACCAAGCAAAAAGTGTGCAGGCTTGGAAAGTAGTAAATGTTGCCTTAAATCTTTACATGACAGTTTCTCCTGAAGATGAACACATATGTGCTACATTTAGGGTGGACTAGAAAAAGAGGCATTTGTTTTTAAAAAGCCAACATTTTATGTTAGCAAAATATTGTGTTAAGATAGCCTTTTACCTCATGATAGGGGTAAAATGTTCATTCATTCAACAAATGTAATTGGGTGCCCCGTATATGTCTGGCACTGTTCTAGATTTTGACTGAGACAGTTTAAGGACTGCATTCTGTGGAGCTTGTATTCTCAAGTAGTTGCTGTTAACAGTGTTTTCCCTTTAGTAATTGGAGGAGATGTTATTGCTGAGGGTTATGTGTATTTTCCATTGCTTAGAAGTAGCAGCAGCAGCACCAACAAACTAATAGTTACTCTAGAATATATACCTAAACAGCATATGTGAAAAGTACAGATTGGGTTTATATATTTGGACATGTTTGGCCACATAAATCTTTTTAAGCACCCTAATGTGAAAATAATCTATATATTTTATTCCGAAGAGTAATGATATGTTTCCTTTCCACAGTTGTCAGTGGCTAACAATCGGCTGGTACGGATGATGGGTGTGGCCAAACTGACCCAACTCCGGGTGTTAAATTTGCCTCATAATAGCATTGGCTATGTGGAAGGGCTAAAGGAACTAGTACATTTGGAGTGGCTGAACTTGGCAGGAAATAATCTCAAGGTGAACTGGTTTTTTTTGTTTTGTGGGTTTTTTAAAGTAATTATGTTTGAGGTTTTTTCAATTTACAAAAGTATTCACTGTAAAAAATAAATTCAAGCAGTTTAGAAATGAATAGAGTAAAAAAAAAATGAAAGTACCCACTCACACTGTGCAGGGATAATTTCAGTTAACATAAACTAAAAAAATCTCATTTTGAAACACATAACGCAGTATAATATTCTTTTAAATGTGAACAAGGAATCTATTTTATACTTAGAAAAATGGATCAAACAGAATGAAATGTTAGGAGAAAGACTATATTATGCTTCATTAAGCTTTAAGTAAATGTTTAATGGTATAGTGGAGAATATACTGTTTTTAAAGTGGGGTTCTGGATTCTAATCCTGCTTCCACCACTTAGGAGCTCTATAATTTTGGGCAAGTTAGTAACTATCTCTGTGTCTTACTTTTTAATATGCTAGATGAAGGGACTGGATTAAATGATATTATTAACAGCTGACTTTTATTGAACAATTAATTTAGCCTAGGTACTATTCTAAGCAGTTTAACTGTATTAACTCAGTCTCATGACAGCCTATGAGGTAGGTAGTGTCATTATGCCCATTATATAGATGAGGAAACCAAAGAGTAGAGAAGTTAAGTAACTTGCCTGAGGTCACACAGCCAGGATTACAGTCAGGATGTGAATCCAGGGAGTTTGGCTCCCCTCTTAACTTGTAAAGTCCTTGCCCTCCCAGCTATCATGTGACATCACTATGGTTTCTTTAAGTTCTGAATAACTTGGATGATATGATCCTCTACTCTGAGAGCAATAATGAAGGTGGAAGCTTGCTCCATAACCTTTTGCCAAATTCCGTTAGCACTGCTTTCTCTTTTTCTTGCTAAGTACCACTCCTCTGCTTCCAATAATAAGCAGAGGAGCCCTAGCTGGTTTGGTTCAGTGGATAGAGCGTTGGCCTGCAGACTGAAGGGTCCCAGGTTTGATTCCAGTCAAGGGCACATGCCCGGGTTGGGGGCTCAATCCCCAGGAGGGGGCATGCAGAAGGCAGCCGATCGATGATTCTCTGTCATCATTGATGTTTCTATCTCTCCTTCTCCCTTCCTCTCTGAAATCAATAAAGAATATATTTTTAAAAATAAATAAATAAATAAGCAGAGGAGGGAGGAGACTCAGCTACAAGAAACCAAGGAAGTTGTTTTATTTTGATTTTGTTTGCGTGAACTGACATAATAATTTTCTTGTGCTAGGCCATGGAGCAAATCAATAGCTGCACAGCTCTACAGCACCTCGATTTATCAGACAATAACTTACCCCAGATAGGTGATATATCTAAGTTGGTATCACTGAAGGTAAGTGTGTGTTCTATGTCATTTCTGAAATTTTATACTAAAATACCAATAGAAAGTTATCTGTTTGACTTTAAAGCAGCCTGCTACATATGAAGAACAGACTGTGTTCATTACAATAAAAATTCTATTACAGTGTGAAACTTTTTGTTTTTAGTGTCTATAACTGATGTAATTAAAACTGGTAATTGTAATTAAGGTTAATTCTTATTTACTGTCCTTCAAACATGAAATTCCCTTCATGTCCAACCAGCCTGCTAGCAGCTTTGCAGTAAGTACATAGCATGTTGGCGAGGTTGAGCATAATTATTCCTGAACATGAGCCTGTGCTCTTGACGCTTGGAATTGCTGTTTGTTTGTTTTTTAGTAACAGGTATTATTAAGTTATCAAAATTATCTTCACTTTAATTTTAAAAAATAAACTTGTACCATATAGCACATTTTATGGAGGAAAATGTATCATGCAACCAAATAAGTAACAGTTGAATTCACAGCTTCAAAAGACATATGTAGGCATTTTCCATATTTTTGCTTCATTGGATATTAATAATAGATGAACTCATTAAGCTTTAGAAGAAGTGCTATTAGCTCAGCTTTCCCCACATCTTTAGCAGAACATGCAGTAGTTATTCTAAACAATTTGATTTAGTCAGATACTAAGAGAATTCAAATGAACTGAAGATGATTAAACTTTTTTTTTTTCTGAAATGGAGGCATGATTATCTTATTAGAATCTGGGTGTTCAGAGAGATTTTGGTTCCGCATTGTTGCTGACCTTGAGTCAGCTTCATCTGCGAGTAGCACATGCTAGCTTGATCAATCTTTTAGTTTCCAAGAGAATACAGAGACTTTGTGGGAAAATGCATGCAGAGTTCCAGTTTGGAGCTGGTAGCAGACATGCTGATTGGTCCTCCCTTTTTCCTGAAGCAGTAGGAATGAGGACTCCCTCATCTCTAGATCATGGATAGTTTTTGCACCTTGGAGTTGGGATCCCTGCCTGATGGGGTCTTTTGGACGCTGGCACATGATCAGGGGAATTAGAGCAAATTATGGATTGTGTGTTCCCTCCCTCCCTTTCTCCCTTCCTCTCCTCCTCCCTCCCTTCCGCTCTTTCTCCCTCCCTTTCTTTCTCCCTTCCTCCTTCTCTTTTGGAAAATTTGCTTTATACATGGTTGTTTTAATAAGTGTTTTCTTTCTGTTTCTTTCTCAACCTCTATATTGATGTTTTAAAAAGTAATGAACCGTTTGTTGGAAATTGCTCAAGTTTTAATAAACTAAATCTCATGAAATGCTAGTTGCTACACCTAGCATGTGTTCTTGGACAAGTCTGTAAACTTTCTTAGGCTTAGAATGCGGACAAGAAAAGAGAGTGGACCAGATGACAACCCATGACTCTTCTACCATTAAGTCTTTGATTTGTGTGCTATGAGATGTATAATAAAATAGGTCCCAGTTTTCACACATACCATTTTGGTTTTTGTCAAAATAGATCCATCCATTTATAATCTTTTCATTTGTAAGTCATGTTGTTTTTACTTTTAAGACCCTGCTTTTACATGGAAACATCATCACCTCTCTTAGAATGGTACCGGCTTACCTACCGAGAAGTCTTGCTATCCTTTCTTTGGCGGAAAATGGAATTCGGGACTTAAATGAGGTAAAATTTGAGGGTGTTCTCTGGAAACCAAGAAGCTGCAAAGTTGTGAGAAAGGAGAAGAAACACGGGAGAAAGTTGTGAGCTCACTGTTGGACTGTGAGCCTCTTGGAAGAAACTGCATCAAGATGAAACACTGGCTCTAGCTGATCATTATTTTTCCTTCCATTTTTTTCTTAATGTCAGTGGATCGTGAAGGCATAATTTCATATGTAATGTGCAGTTATTCCATTTGTAAGTGATTGGAGGTAGAGGGACATCTACACTAAAGAGCTTAAGGCACACTGTGCACCTTCCTCTGGCTGCTCTTAGGTTTTCAGTTGTCTTTGCTGGGAAGCAGTGCTGATGCTTTCTTAGCGACATTGTGCAGCAAGGGCAGATGGCCATATCGTTGGAATTTGGAAGTCAGTGGATAATATAAGAGTGTTACTTGTCACTTTTCAGAACAAGAGGGGAATTGTTACATTCTCAAATTGCCAAAGATGTGTAATCACGAAAGCCTTGCGCTTGACACTGAATAGTCCAATTTGTTCAACAGACATATCCTTTGTTCCAGATCTCTTTTTTGGCATCCTTAACTGAATTGGAACAGTTGTCGATCATGAGCAATCCTTGTGTGATGGCAACACCTTCCATTCCAGGGTTCGACTATCGGCCGTACATCGTCAGCTGGTGCTTAAACCTCAGAGTCCTGGATGGATATGTGATTTCTCAGAAAGAAAGGTGAACATGACCTTTTTAACATCACATTTATTATGCAAGTTACTAAAAAGACCATTTCTAGCTTTTGACAGATTAATAAACTGAATATTTTTTTAAATGTGCATTTGAAATGAAGATCCTTAGTGCAGTCATATAGCAGACTGTGCTGCTCGCTTAGGATTTTCTATCCTTCCTACAAAAGAATTTCAGTTCCAGAGGTTGGGTCTCAGATCAGTCCCACAAAAGCTTGCAATTCGCCAGATATGTAAGGCAGTATTAAGAGTAACTTAGGACCCAACTACTCTTTATAACAGAGACTCTGTGGGAATATGTATGCAGAGTTCCAATTTGGAGCTGGTAGCTGACATGCTCATTGGTCCTCCCCTTTTCCTACCTGTGAAGCAGTAGAAATGAGGACTCCCTCATCTGTAGATCGTTGATGGCTTTCACACCTTGGAGTTGGGACCCTGCCCAGTAGGGTCTTTTGGACAGTGGCACATGATCAGTGGAATTAGAGGCTTAAGGGAGGTAAGGAACTAGGATGTGGGCAAAGTGGTTGGAGTTAGAGGGGATTGTGAGAACTGAAATGAGTTTATTCTCATCTCTGTGCCTCATTTCACTTCCTCCTCTCAATGCATATGTACATGCATTTATAGACTCAGCACATACATTCTTCCTCACCTTTTTTTGCCCTTCTGTCCTGGAGACTGGCAGCAGGCCCTTGAGGGGTTTCCTGGTGAGGGGATGAGTGGTAGATCACAGGGTTTTCCTTTTCTTTTCCCTGCAGTTTCGTCTAGTTGCTGAATCGGGCGAGGGGCACAGAGGAATAGCAACCAGGAGCTGCACAGTGGTAGTGCTGGTGCGGGTGCGGGGTGGGGGACATATGTCAAGTCTAGTTTGCCTACCAAAAGGTGTGGCTTTTTCCTTTATCCTGTAGTAAGTGTTGCCATGTACTCATGAACCTTATTTTGTTTCAAACTGTGGGTAGTTCTAAAGCTGGAATATGGATTTACTTGGATTATCTTCTCCAGATCTTTCTTTAAGCGAAAGTAGTTGTTGGATTTTTCTGTGGGAGTAGACAACATTTTCACATGTGGGAGGCAGCATGGAGAGATGGTTAGAAATGAGAGTCTGGCATAAAGAGAGACCTGGAAGGGAGATGAGCCCTGGTGAAGAGAGACAAGAGAAGGCTTCATCACATCATTTCCTGCCGCCCATTAGCTGTGTGGCCTGGGCAGGGCCCTTGGCTTCTCCAAGCCTTAGTCTCTCATCTGTCAAACATGGGGAATACTACCTCACTTTCAAGGTAATGAGGATAAAGGATATAAATAGCACCTGGTCATACACTAGGTGCTTAATAAATGATAAGTCATTACTTTTGGATAGGGAGTAGGGATTGAAGTGATTTGAAGGAACTAAAGCAAGTGTTAAGAAACAAAATATTTGTTGAGTCGGTGAATAATAATACAAAGGTTATGTTTCTACACTGTGGAAGTGGTTTTAATAGGTGACTTTCAGGAAATTTGAACTTCCTGTGTAATGTTTTACAAATGTTTAACTTCAGAGACTCCAGGGAGTAGGGAACAGTGCATTCATTTGGGTAGCCTCCCTTTGTGTGAGGGTCCTGCACTGAAGTCTGGAGGGAGGCAGAGGGGGAGGGCAGCACACTAACAACCCTGTCTCAGATGAGTTCTTTTCCCCCAGATTAAAAAAACACAAAGTTTCATAATTCAGGTCTAGTCTCAAAAAGGATATTTACAAATACCCACTGAGAATATGGAACATATGGAACAGCCAGCACTCCAGAGATCTCCTTTGCCCCACTGCCATCATAAAACTCCCCTCCCTGCTAGAGATAACCATTGTATTGACCTTTTTTTGTTGTTGTTATTCCTCTCCTGATGATATTTTTCTATTGATTTTTTAGAAAGAGTTGAAGGGAGGGGGAGAGACAGAGAGAAACATCGATTGGTTGTCTCCTGCACACACTCTCACTGGGGCATGAGATTGAGCCTGCAACCGAGATACGTGTGTCAGGGCCAGCCTGACAGGTTGAACCGGGGTGAGGTAGGGAGGTGTGAATTGAGAAAAGAAAGAAAGACAGGAGAACGGGATTGGGAGGACTACAGCTCAAATCGAGGAACTGCAGCAAGTTTATTAACCACGCAATGCCTTTTATACACAAAACACTGAAGGAAGTCTGTCAAGAGGAATGTATTCTTTGTTTCTCTTAATCTCTAAGGGAGGGACAGAGCAGAAGGACAGATTCTCGGTACAGCAAATCTCAGTAAATAGTTACAGACTTCTTGGTAAGCCATGAAAGGCTGTTCTCATTCTACAAAGGTTGCTCTCATTCTACTGATAACCGCCATCCAAACAAGTCTGGGAAAACTGTGTGGGTAAGGGTCCCAGCCTTGCTAGCCCCTTCAGGTGCAAGGACCGTGTCAGCTTACACCCAGTCTCCAACATACGTGCACTTGACCAGAATCTAACCTGTGACCCTTTAATCCACAGGCCAACCACTGAGCCTAACCAGCTAGGGCTATTTTGACTTTTTGATAATCCAGAAAGATTATTATCTTTCCGGGTTATTATGGAGTCTTTAAATCAACCAGCTCCCTCTAGAGTAGCTGAAATTAAAAAGATGGACAATACTCACAAATAAGTGTTGGTGAGTACGTGGAGCAATTGGAACTCTCATACACTGTTCTAGGAATGTAAGTGGTTCAATCACTTTGAAAAACTGGCAGTATTTACTGAAGCTAAACATACAGATACATTCCCTGTAGCCCAACAATTAGACTTCTGGTCTGTATCCTACAAAAATGGGTGCTTTGTCTACCAAAAGACATGTACAAGCATGTTCATAGCAGCCTATTCATAATAGCTTCAAACATTGGGAGCTCTTTGGAACATTTGGGAAATGACCCAAATGTCAGTCCATAGAAGAATGGGTAAATAGAAATATTCAGATTAAAGAACCTAGATTGTTATTGATGCCACACTAGTGAGAAAAATGCTGTTGCAGGTGATGTCTGAGACAACCCTTGAGTCTACACTGTACTCCCATGTTTTAGAGTATCTCTGGAAATATGCTATTTGTGGGGGAGGAATTAGGCTAAGGGAGAACTATTGTCTTAAAAATCATTGAGTAGCCTGCGCAGTGTTCAAAACGTCCTCCTGGTCAACCTTGGGGATTGTCCTGAGGATAGGAAGGACTTTCCAGTTTTCATATGTACTCAGCCTGTTATTTCCTAAAAACATCCAGGTTAAATTTTTCTCCCTCATGAAAAGTATCCTAGGTTCTTGGATGACTTCAGGTAGCCACATCTTAAGTGTGTGTGTCATAGAAAGAGTCACTGAGCAGTCACCCACCCCTGTGGTGCTTTGGCTAGTGCTTTCTGTGGGAGAAGGGCAGCTGTGGAAAGACCAGCACCTTTGTATAGCACCTGAGAATTTGGATTTCTTTCTGAATTTGTTTCCATCTGTTTTACTATTTACAGGACACAACTACGCCTTTATTGCTTAGAGATCAGAGCCTAGTTAGGAAGCAGAACTTTGGAGATGTTTCTTTTTTTTTTTTTTTTTTTGAAAAGATATTCAAAATATAGGGAAGTAGAGAGAGTACCTAACATAGGAACATCTCAGTAACCACCATGCAGCCTCCAGAGTTACCAGCATTTTGCCGATCCTGTTTCATCTATCCCCCACTTTTTTTGTTACAATATTTTATTTTATTTATTTATTTTTTTAATATTTTATTGATTTTTACAGAGAGGAAGGGAGAGGGATAGAGAGTTAGAAACATCAATGAGAGAGAAACATTGATCAGCTGCCTCCTGTACACCTCCCACTGGGGATGTGCCCGCAACCAAGGTACATGCCCTTAACTGGAATCAAACATGGGACCCTTCAGTCCGCAGGCCGATGCTCTCTCCACTGAGCCAAACCGGTTATGGCTTGTTAGAGTATTTTAAAAGCAAATACCAGTATCATTTTATTCAGTACCCTTTTTTTTAAAGAGCAGGTTGTTTTCAATTTTCTCTTTTAATAGTTGTTACTTCTGTTATATTATGTAAACTGTTCCTTTAATTTCAAGAGAAATATCATATTCCAGTGATTTGAAAGTCATGTTATAGCTGAATGAGTGTTAATTTTGTTTTTCTTTTTGTTGGCAATGGTATCTTAATTGGCAGGGAGTTTTTTTACCCAGGAGAAAATTTTATGGATTAATACATTTGTATAGTGGTACGTTTTTGATGAATGAAAAGCAAAGGCAAGAAGAACATTTTACATTCACTGATGCTCCACAGTTTATGGTTTTTCTCACACTTATACTGTGGAGCACTGGAGCCTGAGCCTTCTTTGTCTTTTTACTTTTGTTGCTCCTTCGTCCCAGACTACACGCCATCTACAACATGGAAGTGTTGCTTGCTGGTTATGTTCAAGCTGGCAGTTGTCATTTGCTGTGGACCTTTTTGGAGGGAGAGCTTTTCAACAAGTGATTTGCTTGGCAGAACTTATGGAAACTTAGAGCAGATTTCATGAAGATTCTAAATGATCTTTATTTTAACTGTTTTCCTGAAATAGAACAAACATTTTATTAGACTAAGAATGGGTTACCTGACTTGAGTTAATCTACTTGGCATACCACATATCTCACTGAAGGAAATAGTCTTTCCTTTCTTGTGACCCTGGAAGATCGCTAACTAAACTTGTTATATTGTATAGCACCATGACTCTTTTGCAGGATTTAACCAGTTATCAAGAGGACAGTTTCTCTTCAGTCTATAATAGACCATGGGTGGCTTGACAGTTTTGGACAGTACAGTTTGTATGATGTGGATACCTTGATATGAAGGTCCAAGAAAATAGTCGTGAATTGGAAGTGATTTTCAAACTATCTGCAATGCTTAGTTAATTGTATAAAAACAGAGAAACAAAGTATATCAAAATGATCCAACCTCAACTTCAAGTTGAGGGCCAAGTTTAAGAATGGCAAAATTAAGGCAATGGCATGTTAAACAAAAATAAATAAATAAACCAATTCAAATATGTGTCTATATATAAAAGCCTAAGCGACCCTTACAACTTGTCAACTGAACAACCGGTCGACCAGTCGCTATGACGACACACTGACCACCAGGGGGCAGATGCTCAACACAGGAGCTGCCCCCTGGTGGTCAGTGTGCTCCCACAGCCAACCTCCTGTGGTTGGCCAACCTCCTGCGGTCCCTCCCCCTGGCTGGGCCCCAATTGGCCCTGATCACTGGCCAGGCGGAGGGACCCCACCCGTGTACGAATCCGTGCACAGGGACTCTAGTGGAAAAATAAACAGTAATAGAATGACCTCCCACAAATCCAATATCTAACTTCAGTGGTTTTCAACTCATGGCCATCCTTGTTCATTTAAACATACTTCACCTGTTCCTCTTCTCCTGTGTTACTTTTAAGCAGATCTCAGATTACATATAATTTCATCTGTGAATATTTCAGTATATATCTCTAAAAGGTAAGGGCTCTTCAAAAAATAACTGTAATACTATTATCACATGTCATCCGTAATATATTTGGGTACTTCAGTTTAACAGTGAATGGAGGGAATACGTACTGCTTCTTTGAAAATAATTTTGAAATATTTGGAACCATTAGTACAAATCTATGGAAATGCCCCTAAGCAAGAAAAATGGTTTGAGTCATGTTAAGAGTAAGGGGAGTGAATCAGAAGGATCGATTAAAAGTTGAGTGAGTTTTATTTATGAAAAACATCCAACAATGCTATAAAGGTAATTAAGATGGGAGATCATGTTGCTTAAAATTGTATACTAGTACTATCTACTTGGTGTCACCTTCTCTTTATGTCCCCCAATTCCAGTTTGAAAGCTGAATGGCTCTATAGTCAAGGCAAGGGGAGAGCATATCGGCCTGGCCAGCATGTCCAGCTTGTCCAGTATCTAGCTCTGGTCTGTCCTCTCACTTCTACACTGGGTCTTCAAACAGCAGAGGATGCCAAGCTAGAGAAGATTCTGAGCAAGCAGAGGTGAGCCCACTTGTTTATAGCAGCTAATGAATTCACAGTGAAAATACCTCTGAGTCTTTGCTGTGGGGTCAGTAGGACTGAGGCCAGTGCCACGGCCCACATTTCTGAGCATTTTGGGCCCTTTGTCACTGCAGCAGTCGGGCAGGGAACTGAACCACACAGTGCAGTCCAGTTTGCTCCACAGCAGCTGCATTGCTAATCATGCCTGGGGAGAGCCAAGCAGTATGGGAGAATGGAATTTTTTAAAAAATGGATCTGTTCTTTTAATGTAGGTGTTCCTTTTGGGTTTTTAAATACATTAAGAAGTATAGCTAACAACAAGTGTTAGTGAGGATATGGAGAAAAGGGAACCCTTGTGCACTGTTGGTGGGAATGCAGACTGGTGCAGCCACTGTGGAAAGCAGTATGGAGTTACCTCAAAAAATTAAAAATGGATCGGCCTTATGACCCAGGGATTCCACTTCTGGGAATTTATTCAAAGAAACCCAAAACACCAATTTGAAAGAATATATGTACCCCTATGTTCATTGCAGTGTTATTTACAACTAGTGGCCTGGTGCACAAAATTCGTGGCGGGGGGGGGGGGGGGGGGGGGGGGGGGTTTCCTTCAATCCGGCCTGCACTCTCTCCAATCTGGGACATCCCTCTTGTAATCCGGGGACCACTGGCTCCTAACCGCTCACCTGCCTGTCTGCCCAATTGCCCCAACCATTCTGCCTGCCATCCTGCTCACCCCCAACTGCCCCCCCCCCCGCCAGCCTGCTCGCCCCCAACTGCCCCCCCCCTGCTGGCCTGCTCACCCCCAACTGCCCTCCCCTCCTGGCCTGATTGCCCTTAACCTCCTCTGCCTCAGCCCCGCCACCATGGCCTTGTCCGGAAGGATGTCCGGAAGGTCTCCCGGTCTAATTAGCATATTACCCTTTTATTAGTACAGATAGCCAAGATTTAAAGCAGCCCAAGTGTCCATTAGTAGACAAGTAGATGGAAAAACTGTGGTACATTTACACAATGTAATACTACTACGCCGTAAAAAGGAAGAACATTTTATCCTTTGCAACAGCACGGATGGACCTAGAGAACATTATGCTAAGTGAAATAAGCCAGTCAGAGAAAGACAAGTATCATATGATTTCACTCATATGTAGAATTTAATGAATTAACTGAACTACCAAGCAAAGAAAGCAGGCAGACAGCTTTGGAGGGGGAGGGGAGAGGGGAGAGGGGGAAGGGATGGGTGTGGGGGGGATTGAGCAGAAAAGAAGAAAAGAAGAAGAAAAGAAATATAGCTAGAAACATTAAGTGGTTACTTTTATTTTTTTTAAATCAGAGATCCTGCCTTAAATGTTTGTACAAGTGTATGTATATGAGTTGTCTGTCTGTGTGATTTAAAAATAAGTTCCCTAACCCTTCCTATCCAGTGCTTTCGAATGAGACTTTGTAATTTGGTGGTGACTAGAGGTATCTACTTTGAAGATTGTAAACTTCTACCTTTCTGATAGAAAGCAGAAAAGCTTGCTTTTCTGGGTGTTTGTTAAATCACATCCGATGTTGTTGACTTTTAGGTTTCATCAGAGGCAGTTAATGAACCAAAGCCAAAATGAAGAGTTGTCTTGTCTTCCTCCTACTGAAACAAAGGCACCAGAGCATTCAAGCCCCCTTCAAGATTGCCAGACAGTCCAGGAGTGTGGTAAGAAAGTAATTAATCTGTTTTCTTCAAGTTATTTGATCTGTTGAACATCATAAAACAGAAAAGGTGCATATTTTCATAATTTTTATTAGTTTTTTAACTTAAGTGGTCATTTGGATCTTATATTTTATATATACGTGTATACACACTCATACATATATATGTAGGTATATATATCATAAATATTTTATTTCTAATTTTAAAAATTCAGAGCACTGCTACTTTTTGTATTGGTCTGATACTTTGATTATTCTTTATAATTATTGAAAGAATTTATTTTCTTAAAAATATTTGGTTTGATGTTTTTAGGCTTATTTGGAGGAATCAATGAAGGCATTTTATTGCATTTTACTCTATTTTCAAGGATTAAATTTTCTTAAAAAGATGTAACTACCAAATACGTCTTATCTCACACGAACAAATAATATGTGAGGTGATTGATGTTTTAATTAACCAGATGTCAGGATCTTTCACAATGTATACATATATTAAATCACCACATATATACTTACATATCTTACAATTTTGTATGTCAATTACACCTTGATGGAGCTGAATTTAGAACACATGACTTTACATATGTAGTG